>NW_015113445.1:0-141422 GCF_001443285.1 Poecilia latipinna | reverse complement strand
GTTTACGGGGGGGGGAAGGGGGGGAAAAGGCTCGCTTCTTGAAATTCAAAAAAAAAAAAAAAAAAAAAAAAAAATGCAACAATAGCCTGTCAGTTTCCATGTGGAGGGTAAAACTGGATAGGAAACTCAGAATGTTTCTGGTACAAGGCTTTGTTTTCGCTTCTGCTCAGTTACCTTCTGACACACATCTTAACAGTGTCAAATTTAGTGCTATGAAAGTTTGATTCTGCAGTTGAAAAACAAGCTGCGTTCAAGAAGTTTCAACGAATCTCAGGGTTTTGTTTTTTTTTATCCCTGTGTGTTTCTGATAAACAGTCCAAACATTTTTTTTTCTATATTTAGAGTTTGACTAAATGTCATTGAGGGTCACTTCAAGGCCAAATTTTAGCCAACTTATGTCTTTATCGCTACACTCTCCACTCTTGCCATATAACTTGGACTTTTTCCACATTTTGTCACGTTACAGTTCCAAACTTCAGTGTATTTTATTGGGACTTTATGTGATAGAAACAAAACAGAAGTGCACAATGGTGAAGCGGAGGTCAACTTTTGCAATAAAGAACTAAAAAGTTTAACATACATTTGAGTTCAGCCCCATTTACTCTGATGCCCCTAAATAAAGCAAAACAAATTGTCTTCTCAAGTGACCTGATTTGTAGATCCAGTCGCTCTGTATGCAGTTTAGTCCAAATATAAACTCTGCTGTTCTGTCAAGTTGTCAGAAGTCTAAAGAACGTCAGCGAACAAACAGAACCATGAGAACCAAGGAACACAGCATAACATGTCAGGGAGAGACAGCTGTGGAGATGCTTGAAGGAGGTTTGGGTTCAGAAACAACAGTTCAAACTTTGAACATTTCAAAGAACACTTTTCAGTCTGTCGCCGCAAACTGGAAGCCTAGAAAAAAGTCATTTTCTGAAAACAGCCACAGGAAGTCCTGCTTTCAGTTTGCCACAAGCCGTGCTGGGGACCCAGAAGGAAGGTGGTCTGGTCAGCTGAAACCAAATGCTGTTTATTTTCATCTGCTTTCAGTGTGTGGTAGGAAGCTAGCGCCGCACCTCAACGTCAACACAGTCTGCCACATGTCAAACATGGTGGAAGCAGCATCACGCATTTTCTTCGGCAGAGTAGACAATTTAAGAACACCTTTTAGACGACGACCCGAAACATAAAACCCAGACCTGCACTAGAACAGTTTAAATCAACCATTATTCATGTGTTGGAATGGCCCAATCAGAGCCAACACCTAAATCTAAATGGAAAACTGTGGCAAGACCTGAATAAATTGAAAAGTGATGGATGAAAACTCAACAAGGTTGAGTTGTTTTATAAAACTATTTTAGTCTTTGAAGTTGCAGCCAAAGGTTAGCTAAAGGTTGTTCGGCAATGTGGCAGACTGAGTGGAGAAGCAAGCCACACTTTTCAGATCTTATTTGTAAAAAAAAAATTGACGTCCATCAATGCTTTTATGTTTACTTTAAAAATTTAATTGCATTAGTTTAATGTGCCACATAAAGCAACTTTATATGTCCTGAAGAAGGACAGTAGTGTTTTTGTTGATGGGATCTTTTAAAAATGTATTATTTTATACAGTATAATACATGCTCAGAAAATACAGAAAAAACACACATGGAAAATCAACTTTAAATTCCAGATCTTTTCCCCATCTCACTTTGTAAACCTTGTTTCCATCCATCCATTCTTTCATTCATCCATCTAGAAATCTTTCTGCTGTTCGTCCTAAGAAAATAACCTCCAGGTCTATAAATTAAAGTCTGCTAAAGTGTCAAATTTTAACATGAAAAAGACGGAAGAACCTTCACACCAACCCCCTGACCGGAATAAAAATCTAGATAACAACCAAAGCAGCGATGACCTTTTTATTCCTCCCAAACGCACCTTCCACTAATCGAGGTGATGAGAACTGTGAAACAACCATATCAAATTACTGAGCGGACGAGGATGAGTAAAAGATAATTTGGCAAGCCATCATCAAATTCAGGTAAAAAAAAAAAAAAAGCTATGAAAGAAATTGGGTTTCATAAGGAGGAAGACAAACACTGTCATTTGTAATTGCTTGCACTGAAGATAGCTTGACAGCGATAATTTTCTGCAACCTTTTGCTGGAGCAGGTGCCAGCTCTTCCCCATCTATCCAGTGAAAAAGAAAAGACTCCTTTCATATCAGATTAGCAGCCACCTGAACACCCACATTGTCAGGATTTCACAGATTAACTTCATTAGAATTTGGCTTCCAGGTGCGGCTCAGGGGTGCAATCAGTTACGCTGTATTTGAATAACAGTCTCGTGTTTTGCTACAGTAAAGTCAGTTCGGGTGGCTGCATGTGGAGAAGCTTCCAAATATCGGCGCGACACTTGACAAAACTCGCAGCGATGCGAATCTGGCACGTATCAGACGTCAGTTCTCTGGAGTTTGTCAGGTTTCCGCCAGTTCTCCCAACGTGACTCGATATCTGTGATCTTATCTCCAAAACGATGCATATGTACAATATATGCCAAGACTATTCAGTTTGCCCCAAGACCAGAACACGAGAAAAGACTTAACCTTCCCACTCATTTCTTACTCGACCTATGATTCGAGCTTTTAGTCTGACATGTTGCAGGACAGGTTGACAGGGACTGAAAAAGGAAACAAGTCCATGACTGAAAGGGTTCTGAAGTGAACGTTAATATAACAATGCATTCGTGACAGAGTAGCTTATTCATAGAGATGTGTACCTCAGTTATTTCCTTAGAGTTGGAATTTTTCCTCCATACAGTTTGACGTAACCGTTAACATATAAATTTGAATAATTTATAATAAAATGGGTACTGTCTTGGACCTTTCACATGATTTTGGTTGGTCTCTTCTGGAGCGTCCTTTCTGTAGCTGAACAGAGAGCATGTTGTCATGTTTAAAGCAAAGCACTAAAGTTTTGTTCAATATTGACTTTTTATGTCAACTTTGTCTCCGTCTTATTGATTGGAATCACTTTAGAACAGGCAAATTATCAACAAGTCATATCAAAGCAGAGACATGCTAACATTAGCTCCAAAAGGTGAGTTTTTTTTTTTTAAAGGTTGTACTGAGTCAGACATACGTTACATTTCTAATGGTACCGTGATGCATTTAGTTCTATATTACCATTTGTCTGTTACGTATAAAGACGATTTACTATTTTCCAGCAGTTTGCTGTCATGTGAATGTTCAGCAGGATGACGTAAATATCTGCACACTGCTCTGTGTCTGTTTTGGATATTTTTCTGTTTTACACCAACGTAGTAAAACACAACCTATCAACAGTCGATTTTGTTAAAGGTGTTATTCCAACTACGGCTTTGGAAATCTTCTTCATGCCTCTTGTAGAGCAAGAATCCGCCAAACGTTTCGATCTCTGCCCGTTTGAAATCAAAACTATCATTCTCTGTTACTTCAGAGTCGGATAACCGGAGTGGGATTTATCTCCTGTCAGTAATGGTGATAGGATGACATTCTTTCAGAGTCATCCTATCTTCATTATGTCCACTTGTCTGTCTTGACCCGGCTTCTCCGGTGTCTTCTGAGTTATCTCCGCTGTGCCAATATTACATTTGATGTCCGTCTGTGTATAAAATTGCAGAAGCGCTGCAGAATCGCCATCGCCGTGGCACAGAACACCCGGGTTGGCTAATTCCATTTGGTCTCATTTGCTGAGCAGCCTCTCAGCAGAAATTGTCTGTCTCTGAGAGAGTCTTCGAGAACCATCATCTCATTCTCTCTGTGCTTCTTTTATAGCTCTGATCTAGTCGTTTATCCGGGCCGCTCCCTGCCTCGGATCGACATGTTAATTCCTCCTCTTTCTCTTCGTCCAGGTTACATCATTTACACCATCGGTTGTGGTGAAAAACAGAGATGTTAGGATGCAAAAATAAGCCTTACAGTAAGTTTTTCACGTTCCTCATCCTCCATCTGCTCTCCTGAGGTTGTAGAGTACCCAAAGATTTCATTCAAGTAAAAGCAGCACTACTTTAACATATTTTACTCAAGTAAAAGTAAAACATAGCCAAACAAGAAATTACTCAAATAAAAGCAAAAAAAAAAAAAGGTATTTGGTAAAAAAAAAAAAAAGGAAAGGAAACTCAAGTAGCCTTTTGATCAGATACTCTGCAATAATTCATTTTAAGATTATGTTGTTTGGAAAATTTTGTTTTAAAGACATACATGAAAATGGTTCATTTAAAAACCATAATTACAAAATAACAAATCAGACAATAGAAACATTTTTTTTTGTTCAAATTTATATATTATTTCAATATAAAACGCATGAAATTTTAGCAAAAACAGCAGGTGTGTGTGTGATGTGAATGTTTGGTTAAAACAAGCTTGTTCTTCATTCAGTGAAGTCACTCACATTGGCTAGGCGGGTATTCAGAAAGTTTTCTTGAGCAGCATTAGAGAAGTAGTAAAAGTTCTCGAGTAAAAGTAAAAAGTATACCAGTGTAAAAATGGACCTGAAAGTTTATTTTTGAAAAAGTTGCTCAAGACGGCTGCAGCTTCTTTTCTGAAGCTGAACAGAGAGCTGGTGAAACACCAACTACTACATTTTGTTCATGTTTAAAGCAAAAACACTAAATTTATGCTGATGGTTGACTTTTTATGGAAGTTTTGTCTCCATCTGATTGATTGTAAGTGCTTTAAAAAGTGCTACCAGGCATATTATCAACAAGTCGTATCAAAACAGAGAGCAAACATGCTATCATTAGCTCCAGCAGAAGCATACATATGAATACATTTTAATAAACTAACCATGGATTTATGCACATTTCAGGCGACATGTTGCTAGAACATACAATAGGTTGTTTTTTTTTAAGCCTACCAGGAAATGTAACAGAGTAACTGTAACTAGTTACTGCCCAACTCTGCTGCCTACTAACTTTTAAGGCCAGAGTTTCTTACCTCTCCTCTGTTGCCAACTTCAAACACTTAAGAGTGGACTTCAATTTATGTACAACATTAATTTATTTCCTCCTACACACTCATCCATAACCTCTGCTGCTGGGTTGCATCCAGCCAGGCCTCCCAGAGTCATCATATTCTATAATAAACAGACCACCCACCAGGCCACTGACAACCTCAACATTTCTCTTTTTTTTTTTTTTTTTACCGGCGTTGAAAAGGGATCTTCTTAATGTTTCGACACAAGTGATCATCCGTCCTCATCTCTTTAATGAAATTAGATTAAGTGCACCTGGGAAAGAGCTGAGAAAGCAGAATGCCTTGCCACCTTCTTTAATCTAAAACCAATTTGCCAGTAATATTCCTTCCAACTACCCCTCCCCCCCAGCTTGGGATTCATCTGCCCTGATTCAAAATGGAGGAGGAACGAGATGAGACCAGAGCTGACTGGTTGCATTCAGCTCCCCACAGGCGCTGTGAAATTAGAACTGACATTGGCAACACAGGCCTTAATATGGAGATGTCATTTTTCTGTTCTTGTCTTCTTTTTTTCTTCTTCTTTTTCCCCTCTTTCCCTTTCTCTGGCTTTTTGCTCCTCCTTGGTTACATCCTTTCCTGGAAAAGACAAAGCGTCATAGAACCCAACAAGATTTCCCCCGAATTTTGGCAACGTTTAGATGCAAGCGTTTCGAGTAAAGAAAATGAGAGTGGCTAGTAGATTTTCTGTCAGAAATAAGCCATCATCGCCAGGTGGTCATGTGACACTCCCTCCGTTTAGTCATTTCACAATGGAGGCTGTAATGTCTTTTGTTGTGCCTAATTAAAAGTGGAACTGTTTCATATTTCGTCATGTTAAAACCACAGACTTCACCGTATTCCAATAGGATTTTATGTGTTGGACACAAAGTAACTTATGATGAAGAAGTGGTGAAAATAGAGGATTTTCAACATCTTTTACAAATAAAAATCTGAGCATGTGCCATGCAGTTTTATTCAACCCCCAGTGAGTCAACACTTTGTGCTGTAATTGCAGCTGCAAGTCTTTTGGAGGATGTCTCAAACTCAGATTGTGTGGAAAGGATATGTCTTGTCACAGATTCTCTGTTGCCCAAAGGTCTGAACTTTGAACCCATTTCTCTGTACCTTTGGCCATACATTTAGGGATGTTCTTGTGATGGATGGTGAAGGTATTTTTCAGTCTGTTTGGTGCAGCTTTGCAGCATCCCCACTGCGTGATGTTGCCACCATCATTTTTATAGTGAGGGCGGATCTACAGGATGATGTGCCGGCTTAGCCTTTTGAATAAAGGGCTAAAATCTTCCAACTGACCAAAGAACGATCTTGTAAGTCTGTACCTTCAATGGTTTAAAAAACCCCCCGTAAACTTAACGTTTTATTGCTTTCTTTCAACAGTAACTTTCTTTCTTTTTAGTCTTCCATAAAGGCCAAATTTGCGGAGATTTCCCCGCCTTTAGTTGTGGATCTCTGCATCTTGGCTCCTTTTTTGATCAGTCCTCTCCTCTCCCAGCCTGTCTGTTATAAAAGCTGACCCTGGTAGGTTTAGAGTCGCACCGTATTCTTTCCTTTTTCAGATGATGGATTGAACGTTGTTCCCTGAAATCCTTAAAGCCTAGGATATTGCTTTATAACCTCATCCTGTGTTAAATGTTCCTGCAACTTTCTCCCGTTGTGTTTCTTGGCCTTCCACATTCCAAAAGCCATTTACCATTTTCAATCCACTTTTCAATCGTAAGCCACTTTGTGTTGGTTTAATGTGAAATTCCACTAGTATGCAGTAAAGTTTTTTTTTTTTTTTTTTTTTTTTACACACAAAATGTATACATTTTAACAGTGTGTTACTTAAATTAAACTTGAATGTATGAGCATGTGGTGGCGTGTCGTGAGAAAGGGCACCCATAGTCAATGCAGCGTGTGATGCGCATATGCGTGTGTACGTGTTTGTCGACAAGCTGGGAGGCAAGTGAGTCTGCTGCCACGCTCGGAGGTGGAGACCAATCCCAGTGCATGTTGGGAGGAAGAGGCGTGATGACAGAGAAAGACTCTTTGAGCTTCTGCAGGGCTCGCCGGCAGACAGAACAGACTGACATCAGCAAAGACAGCCTGTCAGTAGCAATGCATGTCATCCGCTAATGCAGGGACAGTCAGCGTGGCTGCAGCGTCATTGATGTGGCATCCCGTACCCCGGTCCAGATTCCCTCTTAAAGGTTAGCCATGATGCCGGCGTCGCAAATAAAGATGGAAGGCTTGCGGAAGCAAAAGCACCCTCCCCGCTCAGGAACAAAGGAGGCGTGAAAACACAACACGGCATCAACACTGTAATCTTCTTTCACTTACCGCCGCCATTGCTCCGGGAAGCTGTTTGTGGGGGGCAGAGAGTGTTATCAGAACTTCCTTTTGTTCTGGAGAGATCCTGACCAAGACTTTGCCGCGCTTTCTTCCAAAACGGCAGTTCTCTTAAAAACTTTTTGAGAACAATCCCGTCGCCACTCAGCCATGTTTAACTGCTTTCGATGATTGCTATTGAGGGAGTTATTGTCGCCTGGATGAACACCAGGTTTTGGTGTGTTGGGTTTTTTTCTTCTTTTTTTTTTTTTTTTGTACTCCGGCTAGATCCATTTTTAGAGGTTGGTTTTCTTCAAACACTGTATTTCTCCCACCTGAAAGCCCCGCTTCTGTAATACAAGTCTTCAGCAACGGCTGGCTGAGACGCTCGATTGAACAATTTTCTGCTAGAGATCTCTTTAGTTCAATGATACGGCAATAGAGAAATCATGGTACGCCATATCAAACAAGACAAACTGGGCGGTTTTACACCATTTCTGTGCCACGTTTTATCTAACTGGTTATGTATCTGTGCACTGCCGTTTTTGAAGTGTGTGGGGGGGGGGGGAAGGCATAATTACTTTGCATTTTTTGGAGTTTGTGTGAAATTTAAATTGAAATCTTTATTTTGAACATGTTTAAAAAAATAGGAAATTAAAAATAGGAATAAGAAACTTAGAAAGAAAACTTTCACTTTCAAATCGAAAAGAATGAAGAAACCAATGCTAATTAAATCCTACCCACAGTTGACTCATCCAGTGTATACATTGTGCATTTCATTTTAAAATTTTCTGTGCTATAAATATTTACACTTCAGATTTGTTCATGTCTAAATTTCTACACTTAATAATATTGTTACAGTCTGCACTGTCTATTTTACCTACAAACATGTTATTTAGGTTTAAAATGCATATTATCACACGTTTAAATGCAATGATAAAAATCCAACATCCCGTCAAATAACAGGAACCAAACTGCTCAGGAGGAAACACTGAAAGCTGAAAAGGGCCAAATGTTCACTCATTGTTCACTTTGTTATGCATCTCAGTTCAGTTGATTATCATTAATAGTGACTGAGTCAGTTTCAGGTCAGCAATACTAGATGTGGTTAAGATAACTTGCTGTAATTTAAAACTAGCATCAGTTAAGGGAATTGGATGGAACTGAAGAAACCTTGAACCTGGCATGGTTGTTTGTGCTGGTCAGGTGGGTGTGAGTATTTCATAAACTGATGATCTACAGGGATTCTCATATCCAAATGTCACCACATGGTTCTAAGAGGTTATAAAGGGAAGGAAATACTTGTTTGAGGAGTTACAAAGGCAACATTAGCATAACCCTTGTGTCTAGAAATGGGATCCAACCGACCCCACACGCGTGAAACTTGTATCATTTGCCACAGTCCTCTACGTTTGCCTCAGTCTTTGCACGCACGAGAGTTAAGTAATCAATTGTTAACAACCACTGTGGCACTTTTTCAGCTACAACTCACACAGGCTCTCTAGAATTGAACATTTCAAAATTAGAATACATTGCATGTTCTGATGAAACTCGATTTCAGCTGCAATATTCAGAAGATAAGGTCATATTTTGGCCTAAATAATATGAAGGTGCGATCCATCCTGCTGTGCACAGACGGTTCATTCAGATGATGGCGGTGCAACGGTCTGGGTGGACATTTTCTCGAAGTCAAAACAACAGGAATCCGACGAGTTGTTTAGCACGCAGTTAAACAGACTGGCTCCCAGCTACATGCCTGTCCACTCCGCTAAAAACCTGCATGGTACAACATTCTGCTTTTTTCCAAAAGGGCCTGCGTTTGAATAACAATCCAGGACTTATATACATTTTTCCACATGAGTAATAAAAGCAAAATTGATTCCATATTGAGTGCAGATGTTCTGTGGAAATATAAAAAGCCACAAATGTTTTTGTGTGTGTAGATGTACGATTTGAGCGTTTCTGATCGTGCATAAACACAATGCCTAAGTGAGTTTTTATTCAATAAACATGGCTGGACTGTAATTACTTACACATTTCTTCTGGATGGAAATTCAAGACAGACTTTTTATGCATTTGGAGTTGGCACACTAAAACTCGATGTCTGTCCCTGCCTTGGCTCGTCCGCCGAAAACTTCTTAATGCTAAAAGACTCGCTTTTCCCTCCGCAGCAGCAAATGGCATATGCAATGGGGACAAATATAGAATCCTCCTGGTGGTTTTTGGAACCTGTGCCGCCATGGATAATTTTCCCCCTGAAGAAGTGCTGCTTCCTCCTTGGTCAGAAAAAAAAATGGTTCAGGAAACTCAATAAACGTTTGTGTAAAAGAGATCTGTCAGCAGACTAGCTCATTTGCCAAGTTTAAAAATATCATCATCCATTTTACATTTACCATAAAAGCTCAGGCCCTAGTTGTTGTTTTTTTTCTTGAATCCCTGTATTTTGTCTCAAGAGGCCAAATATTTATTTCTAACGCCAAGTGAAACAACTTTGCATCTTTGAGGGGAAAGAGTATCCACTGCCCACCGAACGGTGAGGATTGACAATCAAGGAAGTAAGCAACGAGCCTCTCTCCCACCCACTGCGACCATTTTTCTTTTCTAACCACTTGAGGGTCTCCGAGTCAGTCTAAATACTCGGATGCCTGTGGATGTGCTGGCGACTGTCAGGCCTCAAATCCCCGCCGATCTTCACATGGGCTCTGGAGGAAATTTTTCTTGTGGGCAAATGTGTATGGGAAGAGGAAAGCTGAGAACCCCGGAGAGTACACCGAGCTCTGGCCCAAACACATACAGAGTCCAGCTGCCTTCAATTAAGCTAGAAAGCCCAGCCACGGCAGTCCCTGATGCGAAAAGCCAGCCTGCTTTGATCTGCACCAGCTTGGGGCGAAGGGGGGGAGAGGAGGCACAAGGGCTTCGGGGATTACTGGAGAAAAAAAAATAATTATTGTATACCCCATTAAAATTAACAGGGATTTTTAAGGTTAGAAGCAGAAGGTGGTAAATGTTAATGATGGCTGTCGCTCATGTTCATTTGCCACTTATTTTCGCCTTCCTCCCTTGGTTTCAACTTTAATTAGCTGAGAACACCTGGCCTCTCTAACAAGTGAACTGTGGAACATTCCGGTCGTAATTCCTATGAGCGCCGAAGACCGTTTCTGAATCGACCGAGGCGCGGTGCCGCAACCACGGATGATATGCTTGTCAGTTTCATCGTGACACACAGCATAGGAATACCGGCTCTTGGATATGTATGAGGTTTGGAGCCTGAAACCGAGATTGGCGTCAAAGCTGTCCCCCTGCCAAGCACCTCAGATGCAGGCAGCATGGGCATCCATTAAATTAATTTGACTTCATTAGTGCAGACCTGCTAGGACTGGGGTGCCCACAGAGATGCCAGTGGGTGGGAAGAATGGTGAGCAAGGGAAGGGGGGGGTAGGAAGGAGGGGTGCTTAGTGGTTGAGTGGCACCAGCCGCTGTGCTTTGAGGAGAGCGAACACATGGCGCAGACAGGCTGAATATGGACCCAGTTCTTACACCGGGACGGCTGCCAAGCAAAGGCAACATGCGTCACTGGCTGTAGGGGAGCTTCAATCAACACCCAGTCAGAGTATTAACGCCATGTGCCCCACGCCACATCAGTGAGAAGGCAGTGGGTCACTGGACAGCATCAACTCAAGCATGTGGAGACGGTGTCTCGCAATAGGGAGGCGATGCGATTAATAAGAGTTACTGCCGTTACTTTTGAATGTGGTTTAAAAAAATATTTTGTGTTGTATAGTTCCTCTCAATCAAGTTTTCACACTGTCTTTTTAATGATGCTGGGGATTTTTTTTTCAGTGCTTTTGTTTTTCAGTTTCAATTCTAATTGATTTGGCGAGGGGCGGGGCTTCAGAGCCGCATACATTATAGAGGCCGACACATCACATGTGTTGACCGAGCTGCCGTCTTTCTTCAGCTAAAAAAAACAATTCTGCAGTGGCTGCTTCAAGTCCAGGTGGACCGTCTCAATCTCAGGTAAATAACCTCGTTATCTGTCCTCAAATCGTAGAACCTTTGGTGACTCGGTCAGCTAATGATGAGCAGCTCGGAGGCCCCGCCCCTCCGTCACGCCAGCAGACGCCGAAACAGTGATGAGAACCGAGACTGAAACACAGCAGCACTAAAAAAAAACTCCATCAGCAAAACATTCAGTGTGAAAACTTGGTTGTTTTAAACTTTTGTTTTACTTTCAATACAGAATTTTTCAGTTGCAATTGTGTTTCTTCATGCCAGTGTTTCTTTTTGGTTTCATTTTAAGCTGCCATCTTTTAAGTCCCATTGTCTAGATGATGACATAAATCTTACCCCATCTACTAGGATAGTTCCACTTCAAGATTGGCTACGGTACCAGGGAGATTAAGAGTGTGTTGATTTTTCCAAGCACTGCATTGTTCTGGCAACAGGATCCCAGAGGTGGTTCCTGGAATCTACCAAAACCACTCCACTGGTTTGGAGTCGCAGCCCAAAGTCCTCTAGTTCCTTTTAGAGAACTTTTTTTAGATCTTTTTTTTTTCTTGATTTTGATGTCGCTTTCTCTATCACTAATTACCTATTAACCCTAACCCTATCCCCACAATGTCCGGTTGGTTAGCTATCATGTATTTACCAGTCCAGATTGATGTCACAGGGTCTTACTCCTATCTTCCTCACCTACTTTTGGTTCTTAGTGGTGCCTCTCACATATGGTATCAGCACATTCATAGCACTGATCTTCCTGTACACTCTTCCAGTTAAAGTGTTTGGTGTCGTCATCTTAGGTCCTGCCCAGTGTTGTAAACCCCAGCCTTTATTGGCCTTGTGCTGAGTGCTTGTTCCTGTGCTGCCATGGTTATTGAGTCTTCATTGTCTTTAGCCATTGATGTGTCAGCTTGATGCCCACCTCTTCTTCTTTAATCTGCTGACTGTGCAGCACATGGCATCCAGGGTCTTGTGATTTCTTGATGGCTCCTCCCGGCCCATCGAATTTCCACCGCCTAAGATTTTTTTTTGCAGTCTCATCCCCGATGATGGATCTCTAGCACAGGCCTCCACCTGATCAATTCATTGCTGAGTAAATAAACAAACAAATAAATAAAAGCAGACGAGACGCCCTGACAGAGCTGGAGAGGTAGCCTAAGGGTGCTAAGTGTTCTGCCTAACAACAGCAAACACTTTGATCAGAAGGCCCCTGTCTGAAGATCGTTTCCACATCTGCACATGGGGAACGAGCTGTAAACTGCCAAAAAGCATTTTAATGACAGTTGGATTATAAAATGAAAGAGGGCTCCAGATGGCAGGCAGTGCAGCGGCTGTGGTTCAGGACTGGAGGCTGTTTAAACTGCTTTTTTATTGATAAAATATGGGGTGAAAAATTGTGCTAGGCTTATTAGGCATCCCGCTGTGATGTAGCTCAGCTGGCCAAGCTGTTCGATGTGGCCCTTGTCCAAATGTGCCTCCATAAATTTTTTTTCTCAGTTCTTTTAAATCTGGAAGACCTCTGCTTGTTAAATTCATCCTGGTTCACTCAACCTCCTCCCTCTCATTTTTTTTTTTTTTTTTTTAAGAGTCAGTCCTTTGAACGACCGGCTTGTTTTCCCTGTTTTTTAAGCCGGTAGGATGAAAGCAATACCAGCAGCACAGCATGGATGAAGTGAAGTGGAGTCCCATCTAAAATACTTATTAATACCAGCAGACATCAAATTTCAGACTTCACGTGCCAAGACAAGCCTAGATAGACCTTCATTGTGTTTCAGAGCTACACGTAGAAAAGATTTAGCATTGATGTTGTCCTGAGCTGGCACGTACTGGAACTGGTATGACTATCAGATATGCCTGCTTTTCTGCGTGTATTCTCACACGCCGGCATGGCCCGTCTCTGTTTGACACGTGCAAATTATCCAAGCCGAAAAGCAGAGCCAGCTTCGCGAGGGTGTTTTTCATTTCACCACCAAGATTCAGCCTATGTGCGAAAAGGTCTTCAAACAATTTAATTCCTCCAATTATTTTAATAGCCGTGCTGTAAAGCAGATTAAATCCACCTGACTTCACCAACTCGACACACTGTGCTGTCATCAGAACACGAGGATGCTGAGCAATAACCTTCGCTTTGCGGTTGCAGTAGCGGTTTTACGGAGGAATGGGCTTCATACCGAGTTAAAATCACAGCAGTGTGGAAGAACTTTGATAAGAAAAACAGAGACTTCTCCAACATCGAGATGTTACACACACATATGCTGCCTGGTAATAGCAAATAATCACGAGGATGAGTGATTTATGTGCTGGAGTAAGTTTTTTCTTTTTCTTTTGCAGTCGTATTTCATAATTTTTAATCCTGGGCTCAAACGAAATTTGCCTACATTTTATTAAAAACTATTAAAACTGCGTAGCATGAAAATGTGGTTTTATCCCAGTTGGCAGGGGTCATTCACAGGTCTCGAGTAAAACCAAGAGTTTTTAAGAGTTATTGTTTTTGAAACTGCTACAGTTTTCCCTCATGTTGTTTCCATGTTGAAGTGTTTTTAATGAGATGCTGGAGAAAGTGCAGAGTTTTTCTCTGGAGTACAGTGTAACTTGGTGTTTCATGTTTTTGCATTAGTTTTTCTGTGAAAATCAAAATAATAACCAATACTGAACATGGTGTTCTCTATTAACAGGAGCAGCAGTTGCTTTTACTTTCTTTTTATAAAAACAAACATTAAAAATAAATAATACATTCTTATTCTACATGTTTGAATCCCATCCCTAACGCCACTGGAATGTCTATGTTATATGTTCAATATTATACATTTAGTTTCAATTTAGCTCAGTTTTATCGCCGTCAGATTCAGAACCACTGTGTCACCAAACAAATTTCACACACAAGTCATTTGTATCGGTGTGAGTGCATATATTTAATGTTTTAGTATTGGACGTAGTCTAAATATTGTTGGCCTTTGTGTTTTTGCTCAGTTAAAGTTCAAAGCTTTGTATGATCAATTAAAATGCAGATTGTTTCATATTTGTCGAATTCTACCTCATGTCTTTCCATCGAGACCATCAGCGTCACCATGGTGTCGATCTCATTTATTGTTTATCAATTTATCAAATCAATTTATCAAATATGATTGTTTGTTTGGCTGATGTGACTTAAAAACTTTCATCTTCCGTCCATGAACGTTTGTGTCGATGGTGCTCCTCTTTGTTTTACACCTTTATAGACATAAAGACATGAATCCTTCCAGCACTGAGCTGAGAATGAACAAGGCTTGGATTTGTTTTAATTTCACAGTGTTCAGCCCTGAGACAGATTATGACACCCGATCCTCAACCTTTACTCTTCTTCCCTTCTTTTCCACCAAATGTTTCCTGTTTTTTGAGTTTACGGAGAAGCCTAGACGGGGGGGAAAAAAAAAAAAAGAAAAAAAAAAAGCTTTGGCCATGTTGCTTTCGGCACATTCTGACGCTCAAAGCTCCTGGCTCCTTCATATTCCCCTTTGCTTTCCAGCCCAGTACCCGTCTCATATCTCTACCTCCATTCTTTCTCTACCTTAACATGAATCCCCTAGGATAGAACTGGAGAAGTATCTCTGAGCATTCGGATGCGTTTGAAGTGCAGGACAGATGGGAGTGGGGGGGCTTAAGGGACTGTGAAAAAATGAAGTGAGATAAGGCACAGGAGAACTGTTTTGAATTCTCACCCTTATAAGTTATTTATTAGGTGCCCTTTGTTGTGGAGGAAGGCTTCACATAGCTGATAATCTAACATCTGACGACTTGTGGTGGAAGGAAAACATTAGCAGGGAAGTTGCTCAGTTGCTCAGTTGTCCAAAATAAGGAGGAGCAACACAGACGACTCATTTTTCATAGGATGCAACTCTGGTCGGAAAGAAATGTGCAAAGAAAATGTCCCGAAGCCCTCCTTCAGCGAATGACATCACAGAAAACACACAAAAAGAGATTCTGCATTATAGTAGGATTTTAGAATAAGTGGGAACTGGCTTCCTATTAAGAAGCAACCCCTGTAGTCACCTGACCAATATCTTACACATGTTCTGGATGAATCAGCCAATGAGTTGGTGAAGATCTGTGAAGTATGCGTCACCTGTGATTTGCATAGTATGTGAAAGGTTTAGAATGCAATGCATAAGAGAGTAGAAGTTGGTTTTTATAGTGCTGTCAATATATTTTTTTTTCTTTCCCAAAGTCCTATAAGCAATGTTCTGTTCACAGTCTAATAGTATCTCTGATAGGTCAAATAATTATTGGCTAAATTAATCAGAAAATGGGTCGAGCAGACATCTTGTTGGACCTCCTTCAATCGTACGGCATGCAAAGATGGCTGAATCTTGATAAATGCAAACGTAGCTTGTGTATGTAGCATGAGATTAACCAGTGGTGGCATAAGAACATTTGAGGATTACTTCTGTAAATTTCCTAGTAACAAAGCATGTGTGATAAAAACAGCATCGCTAGCTTCATTTCCATTGTAAAGGAGGGAAAATCTTTGTCCATAATGTCGAAATAACAATTTCACAAATGAGGTGTTTCCATTAAATAAGAAATTAAATTAAAATCACACACTAATAAGCTTGTTCATGTGACAAGTCGTTAAAAATCATGGCAGTGACAGATGTAAACAGTTACATGAGATATAATCATAAAACAGCCATGGTGCTAGCCCGCATCGTCTATCAGCCGTCAGCCGTAGAATTTGGCATTGAAGTTATGACTTTAATGCCATTGTATTTTTTGACATCAATCATATGCCACGGTATTACCACAAGCAACATATATTTTATTGAAACACAAGATAGATGCATAGGACTAGTGCATGGTATATTAAAACACGACTGAGATTGAGTCAGCACTTCAAGAGAAACTCTCCTACTAAATGAACTGTAGCTGGTAGCTGCTTAAAACCTGCTTTAAGTCATATATCTCCACTAGTCATGTCCTTATCTTGCCGTATATACTCTAAAGGTCTGTAGCAACATTTTTTCCTAGACGGCTGAGCTCACATTTCATCTTGATCTTTGAAAGCATTGAATGTCCAATACGGCAAAGATGTGAACAACCATAGAAACTGTGGTCAGCAAAAAGTGCAAAAACTACTATCTATTACGACCCGACTGTATTTATTGCATTGCTGTCTTGTACATGTGTAAAAGTATACCACTGATGTATGTGTGAGGTATTTTTTTAATGCTTTTCAAGAGACATATGCTGCCATGAAGGCAGCATTTTACATGTCCATAGTTACAAACCCAGAGCTCGTTCTTCAGTTTTATGAATACAGAGTGTGTGTGGTCAGAGAGAGCTTTTCCAATAGCAGTCTCATAATGGCGCCCATAAAACAAAGAAAGTGAATCGAAATGTAGCTAGAAATACATGTAGTGCTGTTACAATAGATGGCATTGTCTGAATAATATTGAGTGCTGCAGTAGTGACAGTGAAAATCATTTCATGTATACTTTTGTTTGTCCACTTAAGGTGCAAATCAATCCAGAAATTAAACTTCTGGCACATTTCCAGAGGCTACGACAGTCAGGAACACGAGTTACCCGTTTTCCTGCTGCCCTCCAGGATCATATTGTTCTTTGGCGTCAATCTGCATGTCATCATTTGATGACAGGCCTCCACGCAGCTGAAATCCCCCTAAAGCACAAATGGCAACACTCTGAGCCAACTTGAGTTGTTTCTGATCACAGGAGACTAACAGCCTCTGCACTGATCACTGAGGCTAATAAAGACTAGCTAACGGCTCATCCGCTTCGTTTGTAGTAATTGCTCTCCCTGGACCTCTGCTGTGGCCCCTCTCTCTCAACATCTGTCATGAGCATGTTCCTTGACTCAGCTCAAACACCCTGCCCTGGGCCTCAAAGCCAAGCTCACCAACAGGAACAATTGTTGTCTCGTGTTCTTTAACTGTATCATGGCGAAGCAAGTGAAGTTTACGTAAAACAATCTTCGATCACTCTGAATTTCATTGATGAATGATCACTGCGTCACGCTTGAACACTTTGTTTTGTTTCCAAAGCGTCAAACTTTGTCGAGAGGCCTAGTGCAACGACGGTTGCTGTGGACACGGACTTTCCCTGTTGCTGCGCCAAGGATTTTTTGAAAGAATGTCACCCAAAACTCAACAATGAATCACTGGAGGGATGTTTCAGTGCTGTGTATATAAAATGTTGAAGTAACAGACAACTTAGCAAATAAAAAGGAAAAACAGTGGATTGGAATTTTGTCACAAAACTAGATAAATTCAGCTTAGCTGAGTGCACATACAAGGAAAAGTTGGCATTACGAAACAGCTCTCTATCTTTAGACTGAGTGATGGTTACGCCTGTTCGAAAGTAGGTTAGGCTTCCAAGCTGAAAATGGCTACACTTTAGTTCCTTACCTGCTGTTAAGTAAGAGTAGTGCATCATATGCATTGGCCTGATTTACAAGATTATTTTTCACACTTATGGAACCGATTTGCCTTACTATGATGTACAGTTGGGTAAACAATGTATAGATCATTTAGGTAAAGTAGAGCCACTTTTCAGTGTGGCTGGCTTGTGATGTGGCAGTGGTGATTTCCAGAGACTGATGTGTGGTGCAGCATGACAATGGACTGCAATTTGCATATCATTTCATGTCGGGGATATTAGATTAATGGCTTGTGACTAGTGTGATGAATACTAATTTAGCCTTAAATCATGTCAGTGTTAGACATCAACAGCCTACCTAACAGTCCGCAAAAGCTCAGCAGCTGGACGTTTTATAAGGTCAGCTTACTTCTCTGGCCAGATTCTTCTTGTGCTTTATTCACAACAGCCCTTTATGGCACTAGTAAATGTGTGGCATAACTGGGGCATTTGGCTTTGCTTTGAGGCTATATGGACCCACAACTGGGATTAATGCCATCTCAATTAAGGCTGCGAGAACATAAAAACCTGCTGATAGAGGAAGACCAGTAGTCCACCCTCCACCCACCTCTTACAGGACCCAGTTTGACTCCCAGCATGCCGGTTTCTGGGGTATAGTAAGCATTTGTGGCCACAAGGTGTCAAGATGTTAATGCTGTGTGAAAAGGCTACAGAGTTACCTCGGAGAGCAGCATATCATGCAGCGCTTTAATGCCGTTTTTAGACTGTTGGGACATTTTCCAAAAGGTTAAACAGTAAAACAACATGCAGAAACCTGGGTGGAAACCCAAAGGCAACAGTGATTACTGTCCAGGATCGATAGTTAAATAAATTTGCATCTGATTAACTAAACTAAAAATTCAGTGTTGTAGTTCCATACAGAAGTTTGCATGTCCTTACCTTGACCATGTATTTCATGTTAATTTTTAATGATGCATTGGAACATAATTAATCGTGCAACCTCGAATCTAACTCACACAGTCCAAATACTGTATATGTGATATACATACACCCGCAGTGAGAAATTATTGAAATGCCTCTAGCAATGGATGCTTTAGGTACGCACTGGCTGGAGCCATCAACAAACATCTGGCACAATTCTGGTTAAATATTTGCACGCTTTTCTTGGAGGCCTTGGTTAGAGTTCATTTAATTTGGTCAAACATTCCAGCTGTCAAACTTTTAAGCGTGGTTCGTTCATAAATTCTCCGCATGATTCAGGTTGGGGTCATTCCAGAAGCTTAATGTTTAACCTTTAAAAACCTGTTTGATGTGTCTTTGGTATCATGGAACTGTAACGTTCGTCCAATTGTAATCCATTTTCAACTACGCAACTCTGATTAGAGTTAAAATCCTCCATCTGTGTATAACATGCTAGTACCACCAAGAACAAAACCGGAGCCTGTCCAGGATTTTACCACCATTTTACGATGGCGATCCTCTGTCTCAATAGCTTAAAATTGTTTTTTTTATGACCTTAAACCCTCAGTGGGCAGCTGCAAATTTCAGATGAAGCCTTAAAAAAAAAGAAAAAACAGCACTGTTGTTCGAGCATCTTCTAGTTTGTAACTTGCTCAAGCTTGTGTGGTTGCGGTGATATTGTTAAAACATTGGAGGTCCTAGAGCTAGCAGACTCCAAACAAACATAAAGAGTAGTTTGTTTGTCCTCAACAGTGTCTGACATTCATGTCACATGATTGATGTACAATATGCAAACATCTGACATTAGGAATTAAATTTTTGTCTTACCTTTGTATAAAGTAGCTGAGCTAAATGTATTGCCAGAACAAATCACAAATAAATATGTTTGACGAATAGTTTATCACAGCTCTCAGTAGCGCTCGAACTTGACAGTAGATACAAATATATCATACTGTCTGCAGGTTTTTAGAAAGCTAGTTAACAATTATTTCAATTTGTCACAAATTTCCATATGTGCTAAACCGTTCTTTGTGAAGGGTTTTCTTTTCTTCCTTTTTTTTTCACTTAGGCTACCGGCATGTTTGTGTGCATGTGTCAGTTGATAGGTTCTCCTGAGAGTAGATGGCTAGCTCAGCGTATGGAGGAGGGAGGTGGGAGGGGGTCCGGAGGGAGACGTTTGATTGATGTGTTTTAGGATAGGGGAGCTGTGGGAGGGGTTGGTTACATGAAGAGGGGATAGGAGCTTGATGGGATTCTGCTCCGAGACGAAGGCATGGCTACTAACAGGAGGAGGAGGGAAGGAGGGAGGGAGCCTGAACAATCTCTAGATTGTTAGTGACAGGCAGATATTTCAACACTTAAAGTAGAAGGTTTGATTTAATCACAGAGCTGTCATTTGTTATTTGTCTGGCTCACTCCTCTGGGGCCATGGCTGATCAACTGCCTGGTCCCAGGAGAGCCCCTTTTCCCCTGTAATGTCTAAATCCTCTGCACAAATTACAGCCTACATCTCCCATCCCTCTCCCTCTCTCTCTCTCTCCCCTCCACTCGCTTTACTCCTGCCACATTAAGAGATGAAGGCCAGAATGGGAGATTCACAAATAGAGGAACGTGTGTTGGCAAGAAGGGAGCCGGGGAAGGGGACTGGTACGGGAACAAGAGATGGCGAGATGGAATGGCCCGAGGGCCACTAAAGATCATTAATAGGACTGTCAGAGAGGTTTCCAGTTGGTTATCTTCTCATAAATAACAGATGAGCTCCTCCCTCCCTGCCTATTCTAGTTAATTAATAATGCCTGCTGTGGCTATTTTGTTGCATTGTACTTTAAAGGGAGGAGAAGCGGGGAGACGGAGGGATTATCAAGGGAATAGTAGGAATGGACTGCCCCTCACGTTCATGGCCTCCGAGGTAATCTGAGAGGACAGCTTCCCAAATTAACAGTGAGACCTCAATAGTGCAGTGCAGGCTCGATTAATCCCACAACTAGTTATATTATCAAACTCCGAGGACTGGTGACAAAAAAAGATGAGCATTGCTTTGCTTCGTGATGCCTCTTAGAGGGGTCATTTGGGTGTTTGGAAGCAAGGCTTGTGAAATTATCAGTAATAGTTCCCTTCACTGTGAAATCCAATTTGAGAGCTTGATGAATAGATTATAATATGATAACCATAATTTAATTTCTCTCAATGTTTTTTTTTTATAAGTACAAATTATTGGAAAAGATGCTGTTCTGATGGATTTACTTTGCATTGACAACGATACTATAAGAAAGTTTTCTGATTAACCAGATAATCTACATACATTAACTTTGGTTTCTTTAAAATAACTTTAACTTTGTTATACTGTCAGAAAGTCTCAGATGTGTATCATGTTTAACCCACATACATTGGATACACATCTCTATGATGGTACCACCATAGAGGGCAAGGTGAAAACTGCCTCAGCTCTACTGCAGAAGCTAATATTTACAGTCTTCCTTATTTCCACTCCTGGCAATACAGCCAATCAGCGGCAAGAAAAATAAATGCTACTAATGGTTTGGCTGCTTTGCAAACATCATCCAGTAGTATGTCAGGGTACTGCACCCAGATTAGCCTGGTTCAGGTCAAGAAAACCTCATAACATTGGAAGGCTAACAGCTAGTCTCCCAGACCATCCAGTTTAGCTGATTATAGCCAATCAAAACAACGGACATGTTTATCAGTGGAATACAATGGTTAGTCACAAATGTCCAATGCCAAAAAGGGGAACTTTTACTGAACATAACCTAGCAGAAACTCAATCCAAACAATCCTGTCTTTTTGTTGCAGCCATTTTAGGTATTTGTTTGGTATTTGAGAACTATGTAGGACCCTCGTTTACATCAGTCATTCTGAATGTATCTCAAGAGAGGAGAAAAAAAAACAACTGACAGATAAGTGTAATAGAGTGCCAGCAAGCAAGTTCGGAGAGCTAACCCTAATTGCACAAGATTTGCCCTCTAATTACGGTAGAAGGGTCTGATTCTTCTCTAAAGGCCATAGGCTTGGGTGTTGTTGAGACTGATGGAGGTTAATGTCCTTCATTAACCCTTCTTCCTGCACCTCCTCCCCTTATAACTTGACTCCATTTGGCAAGGAACAAATAAAAGGCATAGGCAGGCCACAAATGACAAGGTGAGTTACGCTGCTGAGTCTGCGTGCAGGCTTGAGGTCTGCCAGGACAAACTGGTTTTCCCACCAGAAGGAAAAGAAGCCTGCCATCCAGCTGTGGCCCATTGAGGCCATGTAGTTACATCTGCTCTGCCCAAGACGTCATTTACAGTAAAAAATGTCCTTAAAAGCCTTTAAGTAAATTCAGCTTTTATTGCAGTAGGATAATCTCACACTGAAAGATGACTAAAACAAGAACCTATAATTTGATCTCTAACTTTCAGTATTGAAGGAGTCTACCAACTCCTGCACACTTTGTGACCAATATGGGAATATTTGGGATGACGGTGACGTAGTGGGTAGGGGTTTGTCCTTTGGGTTGCCGGTTTCAATCCCTTGCTCTGTCCGTCTTATTTGGTGTGTCCTTGGCCCAGACGCTTCACCCGTCTTGCTGGCTTTTGGTGGTCAGAGGGCCCTGTGGTGTCCTTGCTTTTGTCAGTCTGTGCCAGGGCAGCTGTGTCTACAGTGCAGCATACTACCATCAGTGTGTGAGTGTGTGTATGAATAGGTGAATGACTGTAAAGAACTTTGAAGTCCTTGGACTTGTTAAAGCGCTATACAAATGTATGACATTCATCATTAGTTTCTACCTATACATTGACTATTCTTCTGAATGACAAAAATAGCGAGTCTTGGTGATGTATAGATTCGTGTGTGTTTCTCAGACACTTTGACCTTTTTCTCTTTCTTATAATTTCTGCTTATTGCCTGCAGTCAAAATGAGGGGGGCGGTGGGTGAGAATAGTTAGGAGACCAGTGGCAAGAATTTGATTCATTCTTCCTCCCTGGCCCTGATTAGGAACCTTGAAACTGTGATCAGGTGACCTCAGAAAAGCCTCAAATCAAAGACGGATAATATATGTGCTGAGTGAGGGCCAAAGACATAAAGACATAAAGGCCCATGGCTCTAAGGTGCACAGCAAGAGGTTGATTCACTTTGTGTGGTACAGCTTGGACAGAGGAAGATGACAATAGGGTTGTGGAAAGATGAAAGACTGGCATGCCCCGCCTGGTGAGCGTCTTGTGGCAGAAAGGCCGCGCCGTGTTCCCCGGTGGGAGCTGTCGAGCCATAAACGCGGATGAGCCTGACCTCCCTTAACTCCTGTCTTGTGCATCACTGTCGTGGCCATGCAAGGTAAAAGTCAACAACAAAGTAAGAGCAAACACATTCTGCTACTCCTCTTTAGCCAACCATTTGATCCAGATGCTTAATCTCCTCATCATCCAGTCCACTGCACCCAGATCTTATTTGAGCTCTTGTAGTCCCTGTCTTTTTTTCGTCCAACATCTTCCCTCCTCACCGTCTTAATCCGCTCATGATGAGCCTTCAAGAGACGAACACACTGCAAACAATTTACAGTGCCTTTCTTAGGAAGTAAGATCTGGCCCAAATACCTTGGGATTGCTTTTTCTCTTCATTTCGTTTTTTGCTGTGCTGCCAAAAGAACATTCTGATATGTAATCTTTGGCTGGAGGAATGGCAGACAGACAGATGTGCACAGTGCACATTTGTTTTCCTGCTCTTGACCTACGATCGACTGTAAAGCTGTGGAGAGAGAGAGTGAGAGGGAGTGAAAAAAAAGTCTGCTTTACAACAGATGGTTCTCCTTAAGGAGCTGAGATGAAACTCTTTGTGTTGCAAGTGCTCTTTGGTCTTTTTTGAGACTCCAATCGGTTCAGGCTCCCCAGCTGGGCTTCATTCCAATGTGCTGAGGCCAGCTGAGTACGCTGGCATGTGTGGATACCATCATGTATGTTCTCACCTGTTTTTGCAACTGGAGGTATTGAGCAAAGCTAATCGATTGCCTCTGAAATTGATTTGCGATGGCACCGAAGTTAGAGATGCACAGGCAATTTATCTGTCGATCGGAATTGGACGATTTTGACCTTCAGCGACTGGCGACAGGCCGGTTAAAAGCAAAGAAAGTCTAATTATTTTCTGGGTGGTAAATGCACCTTATCAAATGGAATATAGACAGCAATGTTTAGTGTAGACGTGTTTCACAGAGTGATGAAGGCTAAAAGTTGATTATTTCATTATCAGTGATGTGTTGGTAATGAAATTCGTGAAGGGAGAGAAAAAATCCAATCAAAGGAAAACTGCTTCTGTGGGTTTCTTTATGCTGTGAGAAAGCGAGAGAGAGCCAGACTTTCACCAGATAGCAGAAAGGCTGAGCAAAGTATATCAAAGTTTGTCTGAACTACTTTTGCTGTCTTTTGACCTTTTAACCCACCGCCCGTCATGCAATATGCTGGCTTGAAAATGTTGACAGTCTTTTTCGAAATCCTAGTAACATTTCCAACAACATTAATCACTTGTATAAAAATTTTAAGCCTGTTTAAAATATGAACTACGTCATTTTTTCTCTCTTTGTTTTGAGATGGCATATATTTGAGGAACATATCTCACACACACACTCCATGACATCGCCTCTGCTCCTGTATGAATAATTAATGAGCCTTCTTGGCAGGAAGCCTAGAAAAAAAAAGCATTTTGAATGCTGTTCTTATGTCCTCTTGTAGCTCCTAAGAGAGATCACAACTACCACAATCTGCACTGATAGGTCAAAGCTTTACAAACACCAGGTATCGAAAATGGTCGGTGAATCTGTCAATATTAATCATGCATGCATTTATATATATATATATATATATATATATATATATATATATATATATATATATATATATATATATATATATATATATATATATATAAATATTTCAATACAAGGCAAAACTAAGGTCAGGATGGAAATTGTATGGCTGCAATAAATTACTATGAATAATGCATTGTGTCGTTTGTGTGAACTAACACTTTTTTATAACATATCCTTGAGGTTTATTATCAAAGTTACTTATAAATAACTTCCTTGGCCTTTTAAAGCAGATATGTTCAAATGTACCACACTGAGTTAACCCAGCATTGTTGTTTCTGAGGCTTTAATGAACGATCACTGCACATGTTCTCATCCAGCAGTCTGTTACAACCGATATCTGGAGCCTCCAACAGATTGATGTTGAATCTGAATAGGAAATGGAGTGCATCTAGCAGCTGAGGCATGTCTCAGAAGGAGGTGGGGAGCAGCGGTGGGGAGGGGGAATGTGGGATTGCATCCCAGCCAGCACGATGGCATCACTTCTCAAAGCGCACACGCTCGTGACAAGTAAACTGAAATCATCATTGATGTTATTTATTTTCAAATGCTCCCCGCTTGACAGGCGACATCTTGTTCGGCGTGTATCCCAAGGGAGAGCTCGGTGCTCAGCGTTTCTCGGCTCCATCACGCTCAGACAGCCGCTCAGTGCTGACACCAAAGCAGTGGGACTCGCTAGAGACTTGCTCTGGAATTTGTCACAATCCTGCACCATGCAAAGAAAACACAAATGCACTCAACTCCCTATTTACACTCGTATCCCGATCCGTCTTAATGCTCGTCTCCTACTTCAGCAGCTGTCATCGGGATGAGGAGGAAATTGTTTCCTTAAAAAAAAAAAATAAATAAATAAATAAAACAAAAACCTTTTTAAATTTCGTTATTTTTGAAAGATGTAATTAATGTCTGTCAAAATCTTAAAATATTCCCCACCTCTGCTGTTGTGTTGTTTTGTTATGTCTAGCAAGCAAGCAATATTATACATTGGCCACTGGTACATTAGTCAAGCATATTTTGTTCATGTTTATATGGAGATGCATACTTTTATATCTACATGTCCCTTTTTTTTCTTTTAAACACACCACCTAAACTGAAAATAGTTAACATGAGTATTGTTCCCTCTGTAATCACTTCCACACCAAAGACTGATATTTGCTAGCATACTCGGGTTGGGTGTTTTGGCTCATCGTAAAAAGACGTCCATGTTTGACTTTGGTCATCAGCAGACTTCTTGTTGCACCTCTACTAGTGTTTATTCCAAAGCTAGCGCACGTTTTGCTTTGCCAGGTTTCCAGTGTAATCCATCACAAGCTTCATAGCGGTGGCTCCAGGCACACAAAACCAGATCAGCCTGCCAGCACTTCCTATCCCAGTCAGGCTCAGTGTCTGTGTGTATGATTGCACACTGGTGTGTCTCTGAAAAGCCCGGCCCATCCATTCATGTGTACATGGCCTCATTAACAGTTGCTGTCGGACCTCTGGGGAGGTGGTTCAAATGAAGAAGCGAGCGCAGCGGTGGGCAGGTAAACCAGCCATGAGCCAACAACAGAGCCCAGATACCCTCAGCAGAGCTCTGCTAAAGGAGTCCATTTGTCAAATGTGCCTCCGCCGAGCATCGCTAGGGAGTACATTAGTGGCTGAGGCCCCTTCAGGGATTGGTCCTCTGACTCCCAGCCACTCTAACTCACCAGGCTGGCCGCCCATGGTGCTTCCTGCAGTCAGCGGTGACCGGCCCCTCCGCCTGCGCTCTTTCGATTGGCTCATTAATAAAACAGGCCCGACCCAAGAGCACAGGACATGCTCCGACGCTCTGGACATCACTCTCTCCAGCTAATGGGACCAGCCGGGAGAGGCTTTTTTGTCTGCGTCTGAGTTCATCACATCCTTCAGCGTTTCAGACAGGACGACACAAGGAGCACGGAGGGTGGGGTGTTGGTGTGTAAAGACCAGATCATCTTGTATTTTATCCAGGGCTAAGGAGTCGGTATTTATTGTGAAACCTTAATGGATCGTCAGTCTGAGGGAAATTACCTGAGGGGACGGGAGAAGTGCTTTCTTTCAACACCATCCTGGATTGCCTCACATATGTCAGCACCCTAAGATTGTCCTCGCGTCACTCGGTGTTTTCATCCAACGTACATCAAACTCCTGTATCTCCCTTTATCGTTAAGCCAAGGCACGATAAACTTGGTTTTCCCTCTCTACTTCTGTTTTGCATGTTGAGGCCTGATAGAAGCCGCTCTGATTCACAGCTGCACTCCTGTGGGAGAAACAGGAGTTTTGTTTGTGTTGTTGTAGGATGTAAATCTCACAAGAGAGGTGGAGATGGAGCAGTAAGGCTTATGGATCCCTCCGGGGTCTTACTCAGCCCCTCACTAAATAAATCTGAATTGAAAATACATATGGAGCTGTAAACTGTTCACATAAAGGAGCGCTTGTTCTCCTCAAGGAGAGTATCAAATTTACTGGCCCCACAGTCTACTGCATCCCACCCTTTGAGCGGTAACACAGAAAAGGAAAAGCAAAAGAAAAGAGGGAGAGAGACACACAGCAAGCATACGCAGAAATTCAAATACCGCACACGGAGTCAGCGCCCTTGAGAAGTTGAGAAGTTGAAGTGAATTTGTCTGTGTTCACTGCAACCCCCCGTTCCTCTACGTATCTCAAACGAAATTTGGGGAATATTTTATTGCAGTTATTACCAAAGATATACATTTCCTTTTGACTAGAGTGCTGCGTCTGCACCATGATATTCCCAGACAGAGCTTGCAGAGAGATGTGTCCCCCCTCCTCCCCGCCCCATTATTAGCTTAAGGAAGCAGCCTGGAGATTTATGAATATTCCCAGTTGGCTTGGAACGGCTCTAGTCACTTCCATATGTGACCCCTAAGCCGAGCGGTTGACAGGGCCCTTCCAGGCAGATTAGGCCTTGCTGAGAGGCCTCCCCTGTTGGCAGCTTGGGGCCAGGGGAGCGCAGCCTCTTGAGCTCAATTGGTAAAGATCACAGATGTAGAGGCCCGACGAGGGGTAGCTAGTTACTGGGGTTGCCACAGCAAGTGAGGCCCTGTTCTTTGACACTGGGTTTACTGTTACCCTCAGTCCCTGGAAGAGGAAATAACAGAGCCACCAATTAAAGCTTTAAGACGTAAAATAAAAACCCTCTGTTGTTGCCTTTAAAACATCCCACTTAATTCTTGTTTGCCTTTACGATGGAGCCCCAGTCAGCTGCCATCACTGTGCTTTTGATTAAAATGAAATTGAGTGGTTTTGTGTAGAGTTTTTTTTTTCCTTCTTCTTCTTCTCCTACTCCAGATATTTTTTTCCTGGCTTGCCAGCTTGTGGCTTAACTTCTATATAAACAAGCTTTTTATTGCTTAAAACATATTTTTAAGGGGAAGGACTTTTATGTAAAGTGAAAAACTTAACCCTGCAAACATCAGCAGATGGTACTAAGTATATTTTCTTTAATGCAATTTTAAAGCAATCTCTCCAATCAGAAGATTGGCCTTCCCTGATAAAGGACTTATGATGAACCATGAGACATTCTGATGTTTTGAAGGCTTGATTATTAAATCTAGCGATTTAGGAATCCCAGGAATCTAAAAGCTCTTTCAAATTGAACAGACTTCAAGTCAAAGACTAAAAAAAAAAAGGTTTCAAGTTGAAGGAAAGATTATTTTCCAGCTGGTACACTGCAAGGCTTTGCACACAAGACAAGACTTCAGTTTGACAAGAAATACATTGACAATCTCATGCCATGAGGCTAGTGTTTCTAAACAGCTGGAGAAAAGTCCTAAAAAGCAGAAGTACATTGTGATCTTCTTTTCTTGAAATTATCCGCTCACATAAAATACATCTTGTTCAAACCCTTAAGAATGGTTCATGCTGTTAGAGTCTTGGTCAAAAATGTCTACAACCAGGAAATCTCAAGCGAGAAGCAAGAAGTTCTGATCTGGACTCTGACAGAGCGCCTACAAGAACAAAGGAACAAAGGGACAAAAGACCAACACAAAATGATGTCAAAGGCTCTTAGTTTTTCCTCTCCAAAAGCTGTATGGGTGTAATTAGCGAGGAAGGCCCTTGCCCTTGCACTGGTCTTTTGTCAACCCCACTCCCATTCCCACTGGGCTTCGGCCTGAGCGGGGCTGGGGTGGTTTCCTCGAGGGGAATGGAAGAAGTGGCCATGTGGGGTAAGTCCCCAGGGACAGACGGGCTTAGAAGTCATGACAGGCCTGCAGCCAGCTGAATGAGCAAGCTGCAATGCAAAGAGGCTTTTCTGGAATAAGACTGAGCTCCCCAAGAGCTAAGTACCTAATCCATATTACATACAAAAAGGTCTTCCAGATTCACAGCCACCCCCCACTCCCGCAAAAAAAAGAATTAAAACTTATCATGGGAGAAGCGTCATGAAAGTCTGGAGGGGAAAAAATCCTTTTAACAACTGCTAAGGAGACAGTTGACTCAAAGTTTCTTTGTAGGTTAAGAAATTCAGGTTAAAAAATCTTAACCTCCAGTGTGGAAATCATTATTTGGAGGCCAAGAGTCTTTTATTTTGCTAAGAATATAGGATTTAGGGTACTATAGACTATAATGGAAACCATCTGACTGGCATTAATGTTATAACTCATTTACAGTGACTTTTCTCCACACAGACTAAGGTTTGAAAGCCAGACAGGCAGTAAAATCTGCTCACATAGGAACTCAACAGTAATATAATGGCCGTAGGCATCGCCTGAGTTAGACTGTACTTTATGTAATGAGATGTGATTAAATAAAGGCAATTTTCTGTTAATGTGCTATAAGTGGTTGAAATCTAATTTCACTAATTTTGTTGGTCTCTTCATCATTAATTTGTCATTAGCTGCGTAATATTCCACATTATTTGCCTAAAGTGAGTCTTCTTGGGTGAAATGGTAAATAGGAGTTACATTATTGATATTATATAAGGACAAACATGATGATTAGAGAAATCTATGGCTTGGTTGTAGAATTGTTTCATATATTTTTTTAATTCTATGTGTTGTATTTTAGTCTGAAATAGCTGGACTCGGTTATTTTAGGATCTGTTGTTCCCCTGACAGCAATTAGGTAACTCGTGGTTTGTTTACCTTGATTTTTTTTTTCTTCTTTTTTTTCCAAGTAGACTTCTTGGGACACCAGGGAGATTTGTCACCAGCTCAGGAAGGAGTGTAAACATCTGACTTCTTAGTCCCTAATTCCATTAAGAATACTGTTGGAAATTTTATTTTGGATAATGTAATACTCCTAACTTAATTTAAACTAATTACTTGCTGTTGATTTGCATTACGCAGGGGGACTTTTTTTTGACCATTTTCCAATTTAATGGATGCTTTTCTTCCTTCTTTGACATGAGTTAATATTAAGTTACTCTGCTGCTTTTAATGCCGTCTGCGCCGCAATCAGAGGCATTTGCGTATTCAATCATGAGGAAATGATTTAAAACCATTATTGGGGCAGCAGTCTGCACAATCTGTGAGTGGTTGAAAACATTTGTAATCATTTTATAACCCCTCGCTAACTTGTCTTTGAGCCTTTTCATTAGGACGCTGCTCCATTAGTCTAAAATTGGGCCAAGGGCAGAGTTATTCACAGAATTTGTTTTTTCTTTCTTTCTTTCTTTGTTTCTTTGTTTCTTTCTTTTTGAGGAAGGATATAAAAAATGAAAAGCACAACGTTCCCACTCCGTGCTCCTTAAGAGGCAAATCAATAAAACTTCACGGAACATGGTTAATTTATCCGCCACCATCTTAGCAACCTCTGTTCAGCATGAGAAAAGCCGGCAGCCATTTTGTTTCCCTGTTATCCTGAGCAGCTTCTGTGAAAAGCAGCCGCCTGTGCACGCAGTTAATTAAGCCATAGTTTTAGAGCCATAATTGATTGAATCATAGAGTCATAATAGAAATTGCAGGGCCTCAGCAGCTGTGTCTTACTGAATTAAAACCAGTGGCATCCTCTGCTGGTGAAAGAATATGTTAATAAGGACTTGAATGCAATCAGAATTTGTTGTTTTTGTCCTTTTTTTTTTTTAAGCTCGGGTGCTTCTTTTTTCCTTAACACTTTTCCTCAAGGGGCCTTATTATACACTTCTGTAACACTGGAGAGTTTGTGCGTGGCGCAGTGGGATGCCCAAAAAAGACCCTCCCCCGCCCCCGGCTTCCTTAAATCTGTCAAAGCATCTGCCTCATCCACCCTGACAAATCCTTTGACGTGTGGGGCTAAAGATCAAGCCTTGTATCATTCATGAATGCTGGTGGATTTCCATATCTGACACCGCGCTGACTTACTGCTGTGAGACTTGTGTCCAAGTTCAATCCGCCACCAAATTGTGGCAGCATATGGCGGCCATGGGGATGATCCCGGCGCACAACTGTGCAACATCATAAGCAATCAGCCCACTGCCATTGTGTTGCACACGTTCAATTGCCGTCGTTGGCCAAATAAAGCAAAAAACTGGAAGCCGCAATCTGCTGAAGCCAATGCACGCAGTTTTACACCGAGCGTTCGGCATGTCTGTTGTGATTTCTATCATCTCTCTTATTTGTGCTCCTTCTTGCACCTACTCACTCTATTTCCTCGGCTGACCCTATCTCTGCAGTGTTATAGTGCAGGGAGGTAATGATGAGAAATGGAGTTATACTGCTAGTTGTTAAACCTCGGGCCATACAACAAATGTGCTTCAGAGACCTTGCATTTGTCTCTGAATGGATTAGGTTTGTGCTCCGGTAACCCTATATTTAATCTCTTTCCAGTCTCTCTTGGCAACTTTGTGTTCCTCCGAGTGAGAAATATTTTGTCATTTTCTTTTTTTTCTCGGGTCTCTCGTCTCCAGACAGAAGACTGGAAACCCAAATGCTTCCTTTTCACAGATAGTGCTGTGTGCTCTCTTGTTGGCCTTGAATGTCGAACTTGCTTCAAAAACAGCTTGTGCTGTTGCAAAAGCTGTTCTTTATGCCAGACTGTCATTGCTCACCTAGTAATGTTACATTTCAAGATGGATTTTTATCCGTAGCTTGACATGTGCTTGTCAGTTGTTTTCTGCTGCCAGATGATGAACTTTTTGAGTTCATCATCTGGGTCGGTCACTAGCAATGGCACGTTAACATTGTTTTTTTCTGTTCAAGTGGAATTTGTGTTACAATCCAAGATTCCTTGTTGATTTACAATCTTGGCTTTTGCCTGTTTTGACCTGAATGCCAAATTTTTGTATTCAAAATCCTTCTAGTCTTCCTGCTATTTTTTTCAATAGAATCAGAGGCAATGTTCATTTACGTGGCTGAGTGAAGAATAGCATTGAAAACAAGGTTAAAATAAAGAAAAAAAATGAAGAACTAGCAATTAGCCCAATTAGCATGGTTATTTTAAGTCCTAGCCGATGTCCATGTGTTTTCTCTGGAGAATGAAGAAATTGATCTAGCATAAAACATACCAAGTTTGTCAGTCTTGTTCCTGAAGTCGACGGGGTTTATTTGTCAAAATTTGATGGCCTGCCAATTCAGCAAATTTCACAAATTAATCTGGTATGTCTCCTTTTCATACCTAAATAAGTCGATTACTCATATTTTGTATCTTGGATATGAAGCTACCAAAACTACAAAAGTACAAATTTGCAAAAGAATTAAATGCTGAAATGCAGAAATCTGTTGTAGTAGCTTGAATGGACTGCAAAAACTTCCCTTAAATGTTTGTGTTTCCTCTAGCTGTGTTTTGTTTCATCTTAACTTTGATTCTTCCAGCAGTAACAACTTCCACACTGAAGAGTGTTGTGGTCAGGCGATCACCGACCAAAAGAACATTCACAGGGCAAGGCCTAAAAAATATAAAATCTTATGTTTCTGGTTACCAGCTTCTTTGTCTATGCAACTTTTCTTATTGTTTATTTTTTTATAGCTTTTTTTTTTTGGTGATACTAGATTAGCTTGCGGACATCTTATCTTTTACTAATACCTTTAGCTTTACCAGGCTTTGACTAGCTGATACGGAAATATGGGTTGTTTCCTCCAAAGGACTACATATTGTATAGAGAGTACTCTGAGAGGAAGAGAAGTCATAGAATGTTAATAAACTGGTGCCAGTGTGTATTAAATTATCAATGTGCATGAAAAATTCATCCCCAAATGTCTTTGGCTCTCTCCGAGTCAGAGCACAATTCACTTTTATCTTGCTAGAGAATGGAAATTTTATTACAAGGGAAAATAACACCACTTGTTTTTAATTTTACGTCTCACATCCCAAGCCGATAGTTCGGAGTGAGATAGTTCTGATTACTGCCAATATGTGCAATATTCACGCATAATTTATTCACGCTCCGCATTTACTGTACGTATGCCTAATAATTCTGGAGCAAGGCTCAATTCAGAATGAAACATTAGAGATATCATATCGCAGTAATTTACTCCCTGATTTCTCTTCTCCAAGAGGAAATTTGAATTATGCTCAGGTAGAGACAATTCGACTGAAAGATTAAGCCTTCTGTTTTCATGGTTATTAGACAAGAGCTGGAAAGAGGCGTTTGTATTTCCATCATTCTGCCCAAGAACTCAGGAGTGGTGTGTCTTTAAACAATTGTTTACCAAGTGCCTGATCTAGTTTCCACACCTCCTTCTTCCAGAACTGTGAACACAATAAAGAATGCCAAGGTGACATGTGCATGCTTTTGGTGTGAGAATAAAGCCAGAAGTGTCCTTACTGATTCTATCATGGGGAGCCATTCTTTACCTTGTTCACTGAAAGAACAGAGAGAGAGAGACAGAGAGATGGAGGGAGTTGGGGAGCGGAGAGGGGGGGGAGGGGGGCTCTGAGAGGGAGGTGCTTGAGGAGAACGAAAATCCAGCGAGAGGGCATAACATCGCTCCCAGGAACGCTGGTCTAACGAATGCTGTTATCAGCTCCCAACTGCTTTCCTCCCTTGATCGATCTGCGGTGTTGGGCAATGCAAATGGATGCAGCTTGCCCTGGGTGTTCCACCATCAATGGAGAGTAATTATCTTCGGCAACAACCAATATTGGATTGTTAAGCCTCGGGATAAGGTAGCTGGCAGAGCCTTCAAACAGTCACTCACCTCCATGGGCTTGAAGGCTGATGGATGGATCAGCTGGGACTAGCTGCTACAGGCGCTCCCGAGGCAAACTAGCAGAGCAACCGGCTCTCATCTCTCCCCTCTCTCTCTCTGAACCTAACAGCCCTTTGAATCCCAGAGAAAATTCATTTTTAATCTGCCCGGCGGAGGACACTTTTTGTTCTACATCGCCTTGATCAATCGGAGGGACGATTCATGTTAAACAGGAACCTCCAGAAACATTTTCCTGCCGGGTTTTGATGAGAATATTCAAGGCGGTTTACAAAAAAAATAAAAAATCCTTTTCAAGCATAAAGTAGACAGTACATGGAAATATGACAGCAAAAAAAAAAAAAACATTTAAAGATGTAATTCTACTGCAGTAGTTGTTATTCCGATAGCTGTGTATCACTTGGGCTCCCTGCCGCTGTAAAGTCCTTCTGAGTGTCGCACAGTGTCTGACGTTCTCTGGCCTCTGTTCTCAGGAGAAGTACTCATGCTTTGGAGAGCACTGATGCTCCAAATGGATGACCTAGAAAGCCTGTCCATATTGAAAGATGGGAGTCATTGAATATAGGTGCTCATTCTCACATCGTTGGTCTATGCTACTCGAGCCCCCGTAATGAATAAATCATGGCCTCTGCGAGGCACTCTCCAGACCGAAATTACAATGTACAGCCGCAGAAATAAAATGGAATAAAACATGACTGGGTTCCGTTTTGATAGCGACAGCCAATGTTATGCGTCTGCACCATCATTGCTTGTAGTAGTCGGTGTGGAGATAAAATACCGTCTAAGCTAGCGGTGGAGTTCTGTTAGCCTTGGTAAAGCAGCTGCAAAATATGTTACAGCCTTGATATCATCCATCCAAGAAAACAAAACGTCTGCAGCTTCTCACAAGGGCTTTGATACCCGTAAGTCCCAAGTATTTTATTTTTCTTAGAGGAAGCATGAGTCAACAGTTTTAATTTATGTCGTTTCAAAATATTTGCTTAAAAGCTTTGAGTGAAGCTTGTTCTTTATGGTCAAAATAAAGACTGCCTGTCATCATCGCTGCCGTCCTTCTGCACAGAAAAGCTTTTAAAGTGCATGCACCTATTTTAGGAGGCTGTTCAGGAGGGAGGTATTGTATGCCAGATGCTATTTCCACAAGGTAGATATTTGGACCAGGCCTGCAGATCCACTCAGTCAGTGGAGGCTTACCTGAGATTAACTGTTCTTCTGGCTGATGCTGGTAGCATTAGTGGTCCACAGCTGAATGGACTTGAAGCTGAAAGCTGCTTGTTAAAGAGCTGAAGGTCAGGAAATACACTTCGGCTTTCCTCGCAGAGTAAATGCGGCAGTTAAACTTTCTGTGGTTTTTGCTGTTAGCATAGACTAACTTCATTACAATGTGGTTTTATTTACTTCTACTTCTTCTAGACCACTGTACGTAAGAAACGATGTTTGGTTTTCATACCTACTGTGTTCTGCAATCTTTGAAGTGATGCCCAGTGTTCAACAAGCTACAGTGTTAGATAATTTAGTGGTATTAGCAATGACTGTGTTGTCACAAAAGAACAGAGACAGGAGATACTCTTCAGATTCCCAGCAACAGTTCAGTCGGGTTTCAGTGTTTGGCCCAGGGGAACCAGGTGTAGTGATCCATCCTACATTTTAGCATCTTCCCATTATAGAATTAAGGAAGTTTTCTACGATAACATTTTGGTCCATCTTAACTTTTTCTGGTTTTGTTTATTTTACTTCACAATTTTCTTTTTTTGTGTTGCATTGCAATCAGTTCTATTCAGTCCATTCAGTTTTCCTTCAACGTATCCAAGATCATGGATACATTGATCTTGAATCAACGTATCCATGATACGTTGCAATGAGAACACGTCTGGAAGGAGAACCCAGACATTGCACTCGCCAGCACATCCTAAGCTGTCCTTTTTGGCTTTTTTGGTTGACTGGAAAGTGGGTTGTGAGAGACGGGGAAGAGATCCGGCAAAGGTCAACAGGCCGGGGCTTGAACCTGTGATGGCTTTGAAAGGAGAACTTTCAAAATGAGGCACCATCAAGAACACACAGATTAGGTGCCCTAACCACCTTGATGGACTCCTTCCGATTTGGATAAGCAGCACCTCCACATTCGAGCTCATGGCGGAGCGCAACACCCTACCTTTTAGGCACACCAGTAACGCTTAAATTTGGCTTTTTGGTTCAGCTCTGTCTTCACCACGTTATTCCAGGTTCCTGCAAACAAGATCCAAATCACTCTATTCATCTACCGCTTCATTCACCCATCACATGTGAATAAAACCACGGTACTCATAGTTGTCTGCTTGGGGCGGACGCTGAACCCAAAGGGACCATTTCACTGTTTCCATGTGAAGAACTGTGGCTTCAGACTTAGAAGATCTGGCTCTTATCCCTGCCTCTCTCTCAGGGATATCTGTGGAGTCTAACCAGCACAGCACACAGTAAACATGGATCTTGAACTTGTCTTTAGGGAGGATGTGTTGCAAAGGATCTCCTCCAACCCCCATTTTTTTTGCCTTGGCATTTTGCAGGCATAGGCCTCTTTCAACCTGACTTCAATCAAGGCTAAGTTAAGCAGGTCATAAGAGCGAACAGGATAACCTCAGGGGTAACTTTGTTGGAGATGTCAAAACTCCACCCTCCTCCTCTTTAACCTCAGAGAGTTTTTCTCTAAAGTACATTAGAAGGTGAACTTCTTTGCTTTACAAAAGAAGTACATATAGGAGTCTGCACGCTCATGACTGATGCCAATCCATACTCCCCGTGGCTATGAAGTTGTAGGGAATTGTTATAGACTGAAGGGGTCAAAAGGGGAAGGAAAAGGAACCCCCTCCCCCACCCCTCACTGTACAAGAAGACCAAGTATCCATAGCTGAAAAGTAGAAACAGCTTTTATCCATTTGGTGATCATTCCTTATGTACAAATGAGCACAGGCAAATGCTCCCCATAAATTTTTATACTTCATAGATTCAGTAATATGGACGCTAAGACTGTTTTGCAGTACAATGTGATGTCTTCAGGCAACATGAATATTTTGTGTCCAGCTAAACAAAAGAGTACATAATTGAGAAGTGGAGGGAACATGTCTTTTGGGAGATGCCGCTTCTAGCTTTGCACAACTGCAGGACTGGCTGATACGACAGCTGAAGCTCAGTCGGTGTGGATGGGGAGCAAGCCTCGCCACATTGGACTCTGGTTTGGACTTTAACTGGACCGTTCTACCACATGAAAGTCTTTTGATCTAAACCATTTCATTATAGCTCTGGCTGTGAGTTTAGGGTCACTGTCCTACTGGGAGGTAAAGTCTTTATTCTTATAAAGGCTGCAGAAAGGCATTCCCACAGTATGATGCTGCCAACACCATGGTTGACAGGGGCAATTCTATGGTCATCGTAATGCTAGTTTTCCTCCACATAGGTTTGACCAGATTACCTTACTTCACATGTTTGAACATGTTTTCTGAGTCCGTTGGTCTCCATGATGCTGTATTAACTTTTAACAGTTAAAGCTCTATTTACTGTTTAGGCAGCTTTCTGAAGGGAATTTGGCTTTATTTAGAGGTATCAGAGTAAAGGGAGCTGCATGTAAATGCACAAAGTGTTCAAAATAATTGATGATTTTCTTTCAACTTCAGAGTTAAAATCCAACAGAAAACAGCGACGTTTGTAGTTTAAACCTAAAAAAAAAAATATGTGGGGGCGGAGAAAGGAGGGTGTGAATATTTTTAGAACGCAAGCATTTGATATCCAAGTTTACTGGTCATGCCCATTAAATATTGAAATGAATTTATATTTTATTCCGAGTGCATGTATGCACGGGAAACACATTCGCGTACACCTCACTAAATAATCCATGTGGGCCGTTAGAGGAGGACAACCTTAAGCAGAAACGCGTTTAAACGGATTAAATCCCCGGTTCATTATTGGCAATAGTGTTAACAAATCAGATCAAGCTCTCGTACATTGATTGCTCTGGTCTCGTCCTGTCCTCATTTTCAACAGCTGCTGCCACACACACGCACTCAGACACACACACACACACACACCCTGCCTGACGCGCAGAGCCGCACTGCCTTCTAGTTCTGCGCGCAGAGAGCAGGTCGGAGAGCAGCAGAGCGCACTGCGTTTTTCTCGCCCCGCTGTCTTTCCACTTAACGCGCCCAGGATCTTATGGATAACCGTCCGCCGCCTCCCCCGACGCACGGCAGAGCCCCCGCGCGGATCTTGGATCTGTATTTCTCCGCGTTCGCCGCTTAAAGATCGACAGACACTTTGTGGAATCTATACTGTGGACGATCCTCGGCGCTGCCTTTCGCCGTCCGACAGCTTGGAAAGCCGCATGAGCGCCGCTGGCTTTTGGCAAATGCCCTCTGCCGTCCTATTAAGGAGCTCAAATAATTGCATTTGAGAACTTTGCTTTTTTTAAAAAAAAAAAAAATACAATAAAACAAAGAAGAAAAGTGTAGCAAAGAAACAGACTGGAAAGAAACTAAGGCGTTTTCTATCAAGAGACGGACGCGAAGATTTATTGTTCCAGCAGGTTCTGAGCTTTTCACATCGTTCACAGCCTTTGAACAATCTATTTTTCCACCCCCCAACGTTTTCATCTCCAAGTTGGATTTAACCCTAACAAGCATATTTATGAACGTGTGTTGGCATTTTCTTCAGCCTGGCTGATTTGGATATCCTCCTCGACCGATCGCTGCGCATTTGGAATCGGTAAGATGACATTCAGACGATGTTTTCCCCCCTTTCTTCAGTGTCTGTATCTGAAATTATGGTTTATGATGCTTACACGGAAAAACATACACGATTTCCGCTAAACTGAAATTACTATAATACTGGAGTAAACCGCTTGCTGGGAGCTGTTCTTTTGTAGTCCGTCAGCGTCGGCTGCAGGCGCATTTCCTCTCCGACGAGGCGCTTCTGCACACTGCAAGAAAACGACGAAAATAAGTTCCGAACTTCGATGATAATTTTGGCTTGTTTTTATCGGATTTATTTCTTCAATTCTACCCACCTTTTCGACTAGTATTTATATAAACGTAGTGTAAGTAGATTTGAATACGTGGACGTTTTTATTTGTGCAAAATGAGGTTTCTAAACAAAAAAAAAAAAAAACAAAAAAAGCGAACAGCAGTCAGATTTAATTCAGATCTGGTTGTTTTGTTTCTGTTGGATCCGGTTTAAGTCAGATCTGGTTGCAGCCACGATGCAGTCACGCAGTCTCCCATCCATCAGGCGGGAGATGAACACAATCTGTGTCTGTCCCATGTCTTATACAACCACGGGAGGGGCTCTTTAATAAGGTTCTTTCTCCCCCCTCCACATGTCTACTCCAGGAATCGGAACCACCAAGGTCAGCCTCACGTTGGCTCCTCATGACACCATGCTGACAGTCTGGTCCAGGATTAGCCTGAAGCCACAGAGCAAACTCTTGTTTTTTTTTGTTTTGTTTTGTTTTTGAAGATTTAACAACCTGGAACATTTTTCAGAACAATCCTACAGGGGCTTATAGACCCGTGTCCCATTTGTGAGCTTATGGTGCTTTGGCCCACTTTATTCCTTTCCCAGAGTATTACCAGAACACTGTCCAGGGAGACCCACAAGTGTTGTGTTCATTAGTGATGCACTCCTCCGTTCATCTTTGTTCTGTGTTTATCCCCAAAGCTGGAAAAACAACCTTGAATCTTAAGGAATTTCACTCAAAGAGGGCATAAAATACTTTTGATGAAATGATTCTGAATATCTGCTTCATATCTGTTAGTCTGCAAAAGTTAATCTCTTTAGTTTTATACTAAACCTAATTGTTTTGCTTTTCTTTTACTATATATATATATATATACTTGTACTGAGTAAAATGCTATTTATCATATTCTTAAAGGTCTAATTTCAGATTAGAATGATATAATCCAGAAATAGCAAGTACAGGACATACAACAGAAATAATACAGCATCCAGAGAGAGAACGTAAAATATGATTGGTATTATTATTCAGCATAATCAAATGAACAGCCAGTTCATGTGCAAAACAACATCAGTGACAAAACCAATCACTGACTGGGTCAAATCTTTTTTTTTTTTTTTTTTTTCCCTTATTCCATTAAAACAGGCTTTCACTTCCCCAACGTAACCAGTTCTGTCTAATTCTGCTCCTGCTGTGCATTTTTCCAGGAAACAGGAAATACTTGGACATTAGTAGCAGACATCTATTATCCAGAATGCAAAATGTTTTTTAAACCCAATATATATGCTTGTAAGAGATGTGCATTTAACTGAAAAGCACCTAAAGTGAAGTAAATGTGTTATAAAATACTTGTTTACCGTTTTGTTACATGTATAAAATAAACATAAAAGTATTCTTTTGCATTGCTCTCTTACTCTCATGTGCAACACTGCACACATTATGAGCTGCTTGAATGCAGTGTTTGGTAGATTATCATACTTTCAAGTGCCACGCATCCATGTTGGGAAAAGAAAACAGTGAGTTCTTCATAACTTGTGTCACCATCACAATATTTAGCCGCAGAACTAATAATGCATCCCTACTGTCTCGTCCTGTAATCTCCATAAAGGCTGCTTTACAAATATCATTTTGTTCTCATCAGTGTTAGTGGGAAGCCACTATTTAAAGGGATCAGAGCAATAATGAAGTTCCCACTGAATCTTCTCAGTCCATTCATTATCTCCACGCGTCGCCTGTCGGTTCCGGGCGTCTTTGGGATGGGAGAGCAAATGACATTGTAAAACCAAAATTGCTGCTTAACCTGCGACGTCTCCCACCGTCATGTGAAAATGCGAATCTATTTTCCGCTCGCTGGCACCTATCTGCAATCTGCCGCAGATGGGGCCCCTGGAATTAGCTTGCAAAAACCCTCTCTTATTCCTATCTTCAAAAGCCCATTTATCTCGAGCGGAAAGCCGATAAGAGACAGGCCTGCTTGGCAAATGTGATAAGAGGGTGAAAAATCCTCCAGCTATTTGTAATGTAAGAGTTCAGGCAGATCACAGCTGGGGAAGACATGACAAACCCCGCATCATGAGACTAATGCCTTGTGCCCCCCGAAGCCTGGATAGGAGATAGAAGACGAAGAAGAAATGGAGATTTATTCCGGATGCGTGTGTGAGCTCAGAGGTGAAAAATGAACGAGAGCAACGTTCGAGAAAATAGTCCCAGCATTCGGATGCGACACTGAATTCTCAGTCGTGACGACGGCGCCCTGCAAATACAGAATGCCGGAAAGTCTGTCTGCCGGCTGCTGTGTGTCTGATTTCTGTTGCATGCAGACTCCCTCTGATAACCTAAAATCAAGGGTGAGGGGGCGGGGGGGGAGACGGGGGTGTGTGTGGGGAACTTTCAGTTTTAGATATGTTGCTAAAGCGCCGCTTAGGGTGGAGCTTGTACTGAAAGTCCCGACTGGAATCTGTCTAAAAACGTGGAGTTTATCCAAATTGGCTTATACAGTGAGACTTAAGCTGTCCTCTGAGATACTCCAAGAAATATAGAAGGGTGCTTGTGCTGCAGATTTGAAGAAAATGTTCCACTCCTCCAGCAAATGAATGCCAGCAGTACTCGACGTACTATGTGTGTGCGTGTGTGTGTGCGTGTGTGTGCTGTTTCTTCACAACAATAAAGTGCAGGTTTGTTCTGGCCATTTTTTTTCTGGTGATGAAAATCAAGTCTCTAAGATCTTTGAGAGACCCTCGTGTACTTTTTCAACATACCCACACCAGAGTACTGAAGCATCATTATTCATTTAATTAATTTTTTTTCATATAACACTGGTCCACAACAGATACAATCTTTAGGCAATTTACAAGACAGATTCCATTTTATCTAGACAAGTATGTAATCTAATCAGTTCGGAGCGTATAGACAGAGTCAAATTCAGTTCCTCCAGTCCAGTTTGCCAACTGATTAAAGGTCGTCTATAAATCACGCTGTGGATAAATTTGCAAAAAGCATGCATAGAAAGACTCTGAATTTCATAAAATGTACTCCTAGCTAGCAATTTCTCTCGTTCAGACGTGTGGGTCAGAAGAAATGTGGACATTCATCACTTCCTAACAGTTGATGCACAGCCTGTGACGTTAGTACTTCAAGGACACTCCCAGAGCTCCGGCACCGGTCGACGGAAGACAGAGAATTTATGTTCGTCCCTCTGGCACTTAGATCTACATCTTTATCCTGACAAGAGACTCACCATAAAACACCCTCCCCGCGCTAGCAACGGAACGAGTCTTCTCAGGGGGAGCGGCAGTGGGGGGAAGCAATTGGCAGGCGGGTTTCTTAATGCACATTACAGATCCGTCTCTGTTTTCAACATTTAGGGTTATAAATAAACTTTAGGTGCTATGCAAAGCCAAGGGGCTGTGAAGGGCCAAAGCCATGTCGGCAGAAGAAAATCTATTTTTCCCTTCCCTCTTTATTGTAGTGCTGTGTTTTTTCTTTTTTTATATATATATTTTAAAGCTACCGGTGTAACTTCCGTCAGACAGCGGGGGATTTATGTTAAGGTCCAAATGGAAGTGACCGGTGACCTTTCCTGTGGCGTTAGCCGGCTTTCAAACTGCCACACAATTGACTGTTTCGACAATGAGCCATAGCTCTTTGTCCTCATCCCCTTCCCTCTTCTGATGCTATTTCCTAAATGTGGGCATCTGCTCGCCGAGGGACCCAGGGCTTATAGCGCCGCTGCTTTTTTTAATTTGTTTTTCTCTCTCGGCTCAAAATGTCAGCTGCGTGCGGCTGCGGCACAAAGCAGTCATCCAAGGTCTTTTGTATACCTCGGGGTCGGCTGAAGGCCTGGGTCACTCGGTCGGCGGGTAATATGTGTTTGAGGCTGCAGGCTGAATGTGCAGAGCTCTTTGCATGGCTTCTCTGGCAAGTGCGGTGCCTGAGAGGCAAGGTGGAAATGGAGGACTGTGTCCTCCTGTGATGTTATTGTTGTTTCCTCTTGTCTGCCTGACAAAGTGGAGCCCTTTTCCTTCAAACAGCTCCTGTACATATTCCAAGGAGCTCTCCCTTTAATCCCCCAGTTCTGCTACAATTAGCCTTTGATAGCAGGTCATGATTTACAGAGGGAGGGGAGACAAACCAGATTCTCTTTGATTCCGAGCTGCTGAGCGTCTCCTGCCCATCTCAAGGAGACGTGGAGGGCTGGGGGGGGGAAACACTCGAGCGAATTCCCCCCCCCCCCGTCTTTTGAAGTCACCGACCTGGATCAACCTGTGATTCTGGCAGCGGGCCCACGTTCCACCTCTCTCTCTCCCGTTTTCTGATTTTCCCGAACGCGGCTTCCCCAAGAGCGGGTCGCGTCTTTTGTTACCTTTATGAGGCGTAATTAAATGTGCGCGGCATGGCACAATGTTTGAGCAGGAACCCCAGGCGTGCCATTAGCCAGATGTGGCTGCTCAGCCCCTTAATGATAGAGGAACAGAGGCGGAGAAGACGAGCCCAGGAGTCCTTCATCACGCTATCCCGAGGTGTTGTGTGGGCCTAATTGCCCCATCGTTTTGTGCACCATACGAGCCCCCGTGACACCGAGCTTCATGCATTCATTATGTCTTCTCGCTGTGCTGCTTTAGGTCGTGGTGCTTAAGTGTACCCAGAGGTGGGCGGTACACTTCAGCAAGACTTTGAGCAGGGAAAAAGGGATTCTTGAAGACACTTCCTAACACCTTTCTTTTAAACATTGGGCATAAGTCATGGATTAATGTACATCATGATCTAAGTATTGGAGAGTTTATTGTAGAGATGAACCATTCATTCCTCCAGTTTTCCCTCATTTGGCTTAGATCAGAGGCTTGAGGTTCTAATACGTAAGGGCACATTCACACTAGCCCTATTTGGTCCACTTTAATCAAATATTAGTTCATTTGCCTAGAAAGTGCGAGTTGTTTCGGAAGATGTGAATCTGCAATCGAACGCTGATCAGCCTCGCTCTCAGTTTGGTTAAAGTGAACTCTGTTGTGGCTTGAATGCCAAGCGGACTCAAAGCTGCTCCAAAAGCGGGAAGCAGACTATAGCGCAGGGCATTCTGGGTAAATACGACCATATCAAGCGCTCAGATCTTGCGCCAGCGGGAGAAATGGCTTGTGGTTTTTAGCCAAAGACGAGAAAACCTGCAACCACTAAAATCTAATGCCTCTCCATTTTTGTTGATATTTAATATCAAAGGAAGTTGCTTCCATCAGTGGTTCTAGGTGCAGCGCCACCGCAGGCGAGGGGGCGAGCAGGTTTTTAAAGGGTTTGGATCGTTTGACACAATGAAGTGTGAAAGCAAACTGCTCCAGCGGAAAATGCAACCAATGATGCAGTTTTGAAGCTCAGTCCAACCTCAATTTCTCCCCTGATCATTTATTCATCAACTAATTTCCGAGAAACGAAGCATGTGCTTTAAATTACTTTTAGAAGTTGGTAAATGTTAGTGGTTCATAAACATGCAAAGTTATGTAAGTCCTTGATTTTTGGTGAGATTCAGTGGAGAGAGCTGTACATTACATGGAACAGCAGTCCTCACCACAAAGTCGGCGTGTGCAGCAGCATGAATGCAATATATAGTAGGCAATCATTTTTCAGGTGTTGTGCACTGAGACTCTACTTTTCAGGAATATTTGAGCTTTCCCACACATCTGTGAGATCTCGCATATCAAGATCCTACACAGGAAAGAGACTAGTGTGGAAAGTGGGCTTTAGTCACAATATTGAGATTTTAATATTCAACAATAACTTGAGGCGGTGTTTTCTAAATATCATGCACCCCTAATTTAAAACTACTACTTCTGTCAAAGCACTTGCAACTCATTTTTCCTTTTATCAGGGAAAACAGAAAAAAACAACAACAACCCAACATCATCTATGCGCCTAAAAAAACCCCATCTTAAACCGATCTGTTGTTGCTGATTCGTTGCCAGTTCTGGTGTGGGTTCTCTTTGTGTGTGTGCTAGTAGTCAAGAATTGATGTACACGTGAAAGAAGAAGCTACCAGGAGTGTTAAAAAGACACTTTTCTAGAAACAACTTTCTTGTCTCTCTCTGCCTGGGGGCTTTGGAATTGCTCAGGGATCAGACTGACAAACGCTGACTGATCGGCTCACATTCACACAGCATTTCCTTCCAGCTTCGCCTGAGATCTTACCATAGAGACTTCTCATATTTCTTTCTAAGCCCCTTTCACTTGTAGTGTATTAAAGCCTCCCCCCGCTTTCCCATTCCACTTCACCACTCTCTCCTCGTCCTCTAATCCAGGCCGTGTGTTTTTTTTTCTTCTTTTTTTTCTTTTACCCCCCTTAGTAAGCAGATTCGAGTCGGGAGCTTTAATTAGATGCGTCTTCTCCGGGATGCGGATGTGTCGGGTGGTCCAAGCACAGCCTGGGGAGTGTTGGGTGGAAACGGGCCTACATATCAAACATACGGCACCCTCGCTGAAAAGCAGGCCTCTTCGTTAGCGAGGAACTGACGAGCTGCCGCTCACATTTGGGTAATTAACACTGCCACAGATTGTGGAACAGCTGTGCAATTTAGCACTGTGGAAACACCAGCGAGTCGAGAGAGACTCTGCAAACAGAAGACGGAGATGAAGTGGATTCATAGAGCACCTCGCTCAGGCCTCATCCAACGTCTCTCCGGCGGCCAAACATTACACTTTCCTTCAGTTGTTTGGCAGGATTGCATGACAAATTATTTAAAATCACATTGTTTGAGGGAATTCCACTGGATGGATGCAACCAAGTATCACTAAAACTGTATGATCAGGCTTAGTCCACACGCAGGCGGGTATCTGGGAAACCGAATTGACAGGTTCGCATACGCATTCCATCATAAAATGTCACTGTCAATGATTATTAATAAAAACTCAGACCAAAAGTGGAGATTTGAGAATTCTCCTCATTTGGAGGATTGTGTCGCATTGGAAACCGGAGATTTAGAGGTCAGCGTGTGACAGTCTGCGACAAGTAATGTGGCGCTGACACCACATATGTGCATGCAGTGGAGGAGAAATGGCTGCATCTGAATCACGGTAAAAAAAAAAACCAGCACCTTTCTGATGGCGATTTGGTCGCTGCTGCTCCAATGTGTTGAGTTGCAAAGTATTCATTTCAATTCAATTCAAAGTGTTATTTATCTCCAGGAGGCAATGAAAGTAAAAACATCTCCTGAAGATTAACTGTTTTACACCAGCTATTCCTCCCAATATGGAGGCAGAAAGTCGTTAAACGGGCAGATAGTTGCTTTAAAATGACTCCCAGACGATGACGTCTTATGCTTAACATTCACTCATTTACAACACAGTAATTTAAAGTAGTTACCTCTCTGTCTGTCCGCACATATGAACCTCCTGGTGCCATGTTTCATTCTGAACAGGAAGTCAAAGTTGGTTTGAAGGATTTCAGTTGAAGATCTGCCCCCTACAGGTGTGGCATGTTTAAAACAACCCTCACTGTTGTCATTCAGCAGGTGGATGAACACTTTTTTTAAAACCGATCCTGTTTGTATGACATTGTTTCTTCTTCTTTTTTTTTTCTTTTTTTAAACGACATGGCAGAGATACTTTGTTTTTGCGTGTGTACAAGCCCTGGCATTATCAATGCCAGAAAAATCAGATTTCTTTTAAGAAACTACTCCTCTCATTACCAGTGTTTCCCAGCTCCTTTTATTTAGTCTCAGCCATGTTGAAACAACTTGAATCCATCAGGGTCACATTCTGTTCCCATGGGCCGTTTACAGTAAGTTTTTAATACAAGTCATCAGCCCTGTCTACAGCTGTGGAGAATGGATGAAGAGTGTATGTACAAAGCCTCTGCACTTTTTTTCCCATGTAATTTGAGTTCCTTTTCATCTTTCCCTCTTTGTTGAGCCTTTCTTGCCCCATAAAACCAAATTATATGCGAGAAGAAATTAAATTGTCCTGGTCTTCGTTTTGTTTCTGTTTGATTACAGTTAATGTGTACCATTCCCTCCACCACTTTTATTTGCCTTGTATTTTATCTCTACTGATCCGCAACATCTGGTTTTTGGTTTAAGCATCAGGGAGTGGTGAGAGCGCAGGGGGAAAAAATGCTTGTACACGTTGAGTTGAAGCATGAGACTGACTGAGGGCCTTTTCCTGCTTGTTACCGAAAAAATGAATGCAAACATGTTGAGATGTGTCTTTTATTTTATTTTTTTGTTTTGTTAGGATGGGTAAATTTTACAACAGTGCAATGATACAGAATGCCTTACAAAAATATTCACACCCCCTTGGACGCTTTCATGTGATTTAGCAGCAGTCTTTTCTGTGTTGTTTTGGGATTTTGCATGTCTTTCCAATGCAAAGTACTCCACAATTTTAAAGTGTAAAAAAGATGGGTTTTTTTGTAAACAAATATCTGAAACATGTGGCATGCAATTATTCTCAACCTCCCAGAGTTGATTCCCTGCTTTGGTTCATGTCTTTACCAGCTTTGCACAACTAGATACTCGAGAAAAAAATTTTTTTTTTTTTTTTTTTGCAAAATAGCTCATGCTTACTCAGATTGTCTGTGAGTAGAATAGAAATGAAATTCATTTTTGAAGGAAAGATAAGAATAGAAAGTATATAGCTGGGTTAGCTGGGTGTCCATGTCTTGGTAGGTTTGCAGTTGTGTACTTCCTCTATTTTCAGGCAAATGATTAACTAGTTCTCTGTGACCTGTTACTAATACAAATCCAGGAACTTTTTAAAATGCAAGTTGTTAGTGGAAGGATTGACGTGGTTCTGTTTAACGAGGTTTTCTTTTGAAGAGAAAGTGTTGCACTTGATTTTATTTATTGAGAGGTATCAGAATATAGGGGGCTGTGTCAACATATTCGCCACACTTTTTAAGCACACCTCAACACCGTCTTGCACTGCTTTGTCTTGGTCTGTCACCAAGACGAGTTTGTGGTTGTAACATGCCAAAATGTACAAAGGGCTTTAAATATCTTAAGAGGTAATGAATATTTCTAGGTTTTAATACCTAAAGCCGGTGGAAGGCGGTATGATTAATTCAGGCGTTTCAGGGTGGCTCCTCGTCGCCTCTCCTCTCGCCTTTCCTCTCGTCTATCAAGTGTCAGCGACGGCGTCGTGTCCAGGCCTGTCAGGCGGCCCTGTTGTGGCACCTCGGTCTGTCAGGCAGCGAGGAGAGAGAGAGAGCGCGAGCAAGAGCCCAGGGAACTTGTTAAAATTTCTGCAACGCTAGGCCATGCTGACTTTGACAAGAGACATTCCCCTCCCAATCTCCTCGGGTCCTCCGCCGGCATCATCAGCCACTAGCTCGGCTAGTGAATGGGGCAGCGGATGACAAAGCAACAATAATAATGTGGAAAAATGTCTATCTGCTGTAATGCCAGGTGAAGTGAAGCGGACAGGCAGGGAGGCTAGGCCGAGCCCCGGTGGAGCTGTCATTTATTTATCTACGTGAAGTGTCTTGAGAGGTGCAGGAGAGGCAAGGTGGCAGAGGCTTCACTCCACCAGAGGGGCCTGGCTTGTTCTTGGGGGAATAGGGAATATAATTGGCCTGCTTTCACCCTTGGCTGTGGCACCAATCAGGCGTTTTCTCCCTCCTCCTCTTCCTCCTCCTCTCCCACCCAGCTGGCTTGCAGACATAGCTGAGGAGATGAGACAGTGCTGGCCTTTCGGGCCCTGAGCAGGGACGACCCCAAACAAGACTTGTCACTTGTGCTTACAGTGGCATTTATTTGATTGGAGGAGTATTTTCCTCCCTTCCCTCCCCCTCGGCTCCTCGCTCTGCATTCCGCCACCGTGTCTGCCCCAGCGCTGGAAACCCGAACGTTTCGTGGCTCGCTGAAGACTATCCGCAGCCTCCGCCGTGCGTGGCGGTCGACTTTGCTGTGAAGGACGGGCCACCTGTTAGCGGCAGGGTGAGGCCGGGGGGTTGATACAACAAGTGTATCTGTCAGGAAGGCGGTTAAAGTCGACCCCCGGCAGTTTCGATAGTTTTCCGCTGACCCATCAATCATCACATATTGTGTGCCTGCAAATACTCCCCACGTATTCCCCCGTTATAATTGCCTTGCTCACAATGTTTGGAGCTGAATTTCCCCGGGTAGCCAACAGGAGAGATCCAAACCGAGGTATTTTCTGTGTGTGTGTGTGTGTGTGTGTGCGTGTGTGTGTGTGTTTGTTTGGAAGCTTGTTGAGTATCTGTCAAAATGGTTCATAGCATAAGCAATGCACTTAACCCCTGAGTCGATCTGTTTCTGTAACTCTGTTTTTATACGGAGTTATTGATCTGTAGTGGGTTGCAGGAGCAGGGTATAAAAATATTTCCTCCCATCACTGGCATCCCACCAGGAACCCTGTCAGCCATGGATCTGGGCTCCAGTCAGAGGAAGCATCTTAGTCTTCCAGGAGCCCACTGGGGTTTCCAGTTACATGTCGCCGGCTGGGACACCGCGGCGTCACGAGGACACCAGCCGCTGCTGCGCTGCACCTGAACACTTTTTCTTTACCAACAATATCTTGTAAAAAGCTATAAATGCACTCATCATATATCATGAAAAAAAATCTTACCGTGACAGGAATTTCGATTTATCGTTGCACCAGTGCATTTCGATTAATTAAAAAAAACGAGATGACGAGTGCCTCTTTAATTTATCGTTATCAAATTAGTATCACAAAATATTGTGATAAAATTCTAACTTTTTAAATCCTGAAAACATAAAGATTTTTTTTGTAATTAAATATCAAATGTGTTTCATTGCACAAAAGAAACTATTTTTGACTCATTGTCTTATTTTCTAAATTTCTTTGTAGCTTAATTAAAACATCAGATTTTTACGTTGATTTAACTGTCATTACCAAAAACATCTTTTCTGTATCCAACATAATTTAAGAAGTGTATCAAATGTAACATTTGGTGTTAATGGGTTGAACTTATAAGTAAGTAATAGGCGGTGCTGCTGTAGCTTACACATTATGACCATGTCTGATGGTTTGTAACCATTAGTATTTCCAGCTGCTGAATTTTTTTATTGTTTTTTTTTTGGTAAGTGATGGACTCAGCAGGGCTCAGCAACAGGTGGTGGAGGGGCAAAGCTGAATCACTTTATACTGCAAACACCCAGATAAAACCCAGGTTATTATTTGACTTTATCTGGCGTCGACATTATGAAAACCTTTTAGCTTTTCTGAATCTATAAGTTTTTAAGTCTTTGGTTTATCCTGATTCTGTTAGCCGGTCCACAGTTTATGAAAAAGAACCAGAAGAACAGGAGTAAATAAATCATGGTTACATTGTGTCCAGGCTCTTAGACCTGCTGATAGAATCCTTCGCTCTTCTATCCATCTCCTCGTTTTACTAATAAACGATCAAACCCAAACAGGTTTTGACCTGATGATGATATCATTGTCATCTACATTCATGCAGACTTTTCTAATCTTCCACCTTTTTCAGTCTCGACTCTGCTTGCGTTGGATTCCTCGGCTCAGCGATATGCATCTTTGCTTGTGACAGACGTGCCTTGCAAACATCCATTCACCTCCATGCGCTGAATGAATGCAGTGTAAAGGCCCCGGGGCCCGGACCAACTAATCCAAGGATTCTGGCAGATGTGAGAAAAGGCTGCTTGAGCACACAAGCTGCTCCCTTCACTTCATCTGTTTGCATATCTCTTATTCAAATACTTGCGGTAGCCATCTGGGTCGTGCCGGGTGGGTCTGGATGAGCATATGATGAAATAACTACAGAAAATGGAAGCCGCCGTGGAATTGCTTTCAATAAACAAGCCGGTTTTCGGCTCAATTTACTAATCAAGCCGGTCGTTAGAGAAGTGGAGGGAAAAAAATTGGCGAGGAGGGCGAGTTCCTTCACAAAAACACCTCGGCGTTCAGGACGCCATTCAGCAGGATAATTGTCAGGGTGGTTTTATTGACAGGAAGTTTGCCTGTTTCGACAGTCCTCCAGTGGTAATGAGCTGGTAAGCCCAGTCTTTTCCAATACACTGCAGACGAATCAATCCAGTGCAATATGTTCGCCGTCTCTGGTTACATCACTGGTGTTGGTATTTTTGAAGCAAAGTGACTGAATTCTTCATGTGACTAGGTTCTGCAGATTTATTTTTTGCTTAGACGAAATGTAATATTCAAGAGAAATAGAAGCTTTCAACAAGCACCGAGATATTCATTAGTGCTACATCAAACAAGCCAGGAAAAGCATTTTAGCAGCTCTGGGGAGCAATTGTCTTGTTTTTCTTTTTTCTTTACACGTAAATAATTTAAGCAGCTGCATGTAAGACAAAGCTGCATTTACTTGCTTCATTATATTTTAATCTAGAGCAAATTGTGCTACACATTGCAGTGATGTGGAAAAGTGTTCGTACCCGTTGAACCTTTCACATTTTGTCACATTGCAACTACAAACTTTCATGTGTTTTCATGGGTTTTGATTAACACAACTATGTTAATCTATGAATCCACAGGAAGATGTTACATTATTTTCAGATTTTATTTAGCATGTTCATGTATTCACAGCTCTTTGGTCTGAAATCCAGGGCAACTAAATTACTTCAGAAGAGATCAGACCGATTTCAAGTTATAATATCTTATTGCTGTATTCTACCTGTGTTTGAATGAAGGAATGCAAACACAAAAGTAATAGCATTTTAAATGGTGGAAGAGGAAGAAATGCTGCTTAACAGAAGAAAAGACTTGATTCTCTTAAAACATATAGAGGAATGTGCAGGTAATGGGTTTAAATATTCAACCAAGCTTTTCTAATCAGACTTGCATTCCATAATTTTTTGGTGATGGGAAAGTTTTAAAAAGAGACAGTTTTATTTGATTACATTTTACTGAATGGAATATGCAGGAAGAATAGAACTGGGCTGAAAGGCGTCTTGGTTTACGGCGTATTCACGTTGTACATTGTTTGCGGTTGGTTACAGGGGAACAACAAATGTAAAAGAAGTTGCTCAAATAATCTTTGTGACCTACATGCTAGACGCTAACACTGACGCTGCCAACATAGTGGTGGCAATATAATGCCTTAGGGATGCTGTTCTTCAGCAGGGACTGCTGGTCAGAGTTGAGGATCTTCACAACTTGGAATAAAAAAACCTTTGTTGAGGTCATTGAAGGTGGTTCTACAAAGGCATTACTTGCATGTCCATTGTCAAGGTCAGGACAGAGAATGCCGTCCCAGATTGATGATGCTCTCTAAGCGTCCAGTCTAAAACAATAAGGACTTTCACAGGACCTCTACAGTTGTCACGGTGGCGCTAAGCTAGCCTCTCCTGGCTTCATAGTGGTACATATTTAGCTTTCCTCCTCCTCCTCTGTCATCTTCTCCTGCATAAAGCAAATCTCCTTACATGTGTCACTGATATGTCATCACGGTTATTAATACTTCCTCACTTCCCCTGGAAAAAGTTACACATCTGGGCTGTCAGTGACTGAAGAGCTCTGCCGTGTCATGAAACAGACATAAGAGGGATGGGAGATTTCTTAGCTCATTTTCTGGCTTCACTTTCCTTTTTCTTTTCCAAATGATTTCTTTTAAATCATTCCTAAATCCACTTAGGAATGATTTAGTATCAAAGTAAAGCATTAATAGCTTACAGCTGCAGTATGTTCCTTTAATTAAAAAAAAGAAAGAAGTGTTGTTTTTTTTACATATTTGTTGAAACTGTCACTGTACGGGGACAGAATGGTATGAGACATAATTTGTGAAAAAATCGAACTCCTCTTCCTTTTCCTAGTGCTAACTAGAAACAACCAATCAGAGCCTGGAGGTGGGTCTTACCACTGTCGATCACAATCTCGTGCCGCTGCTCATTCTCCCTCCACCTCGCCCCGTTTGCTCTCTGCTACGCTACAGCTAGCATAGCCTGTTGTGAACGCTCAGGCTCGTTACCATGACCACCTATCATCCACCAAATACATGTGGATGATTGACAGCGCAAAGACCCTCCTTCTGGCTCTGATTGGTTGCTTTGGTCGAGAATGTTGTATTTCTTCAGACAGAGATACCAGGTCAGGGAGAAGGTGGAAGAGCTCGATCTTTTCACAGATTATTTGTCTCATGACATGCTGTCACGACATGACAGTTTTAACAAATATGATATATATATATATATATATATATATATATATATATATATATATATATATATAAACATTCTTTATAAAAGTTGCAAATTGCAGCTTTAATGGAGGGCTGGTTTACCAGATGAAATGGTCAGTAGCAGCTATATTGGTCTGATAAAATCTGTCTACAGAAACACTGTCTCTCCCCACTCCTCCCCAACATTCTTCAGCCACCACCTCCAGCTCTCTTCTGCTTTTATAATGACAGCTGTGCAGCAAAGGCACATGTAAAGGTGACTGCATGGGTATTCGGTGTCCTGGCCAACCCTGCAGTAAGTCTTCCTCTCCCCCACACCCCTGAGGGAGAAGCTTGGGTTTCAGCTGCTAGAAACCTGAGGCTTGATGTCCGCATCAAAAGTAAATTCCACTTAACGTGCCACATCCTTTTCCACAGTGGCCCGGGGGCTTCAGAAGCCACAAACACCTTTATATAGTGCATGCCATGTTTGCCTTGAAGTAGGATGGAGGTGTGAGAGCAACCGGATGCTGGGCAACGGGTGCCAGTCTACTCCACCCCCCTTCCAGGTTTCCACTCCACCACTTGCCATCTTGCTCCTACCCAACTCATGGCTCAGTAGAGAAAGTGGTTGTCTTTGTCCTCGGAGCGTTGTTGGTTTTTACAGGTGATGGAGGTGCTCAGTATCTTGTAAAGTATTTATACAACTTGTACTTTTTCACACTTGGTCATGTTACAACTAGGGAACCACTGGTTCACTTTCGATACTGATTCAGATATCTATGGTTTAGTACTGGCTGATACCGATACAGAAAAACAGCACAGATTTGACTTAAAACGCTTCTTTTTTAAACATAGACATAAATGTACTGAATAGCAGATTTATTTGATGACTCTGCACCAGTACAAAACACTTGAAATGAAAACAACACAACTATAACTTATTCAGTCAGTGCAATTAGGAGTTCAACAGCCAATGTAAAACAAATAATAAAGAAACTGAAACTGATTAAAAAGATACAACAAACCTTTTTCGAATGGTTCAGAAAGTGAAATTAGGAATTATCAATGTAATGCAAAATAAATAATAAAGTGAGACGTCACTCAAAGCACAACACATAGAATTAGACTAAATAGATTTGCCTTTATGGATAGGGCACATTGTTACGATACCCTATGTATAATTTCCCAGAATGCTCTGTGTTTAGTTGTATTCATTTCATTCTCCCTACATTGCTTGTGGCGAACTGCAAACTGAAATTTGCATTGCTATCTTCAACAACGACCTCTCCTACATAAAGGCCAGATTTGTGGAGACTAGTAGTTGTTTTTTTTTTCTAGAGTCGTGGATCTCTGCAGCTCCTCCAGAGTTACTATTGACCTCTTGTCTGATTCTTTTATTCATGTTCTGCCTGTCCGCCATGTTTCGGTAACCTTGTGAAACCATGCGTCATCCTCTTTCTGCTCTTAGATTGTTGAACCTCTAAAGCATTGGACATTGTTTTGCTTCATCCTTGACCATTGGTCTTCATGACGCTGAAGCTAAATTAATATTAAGATTAGACTACACACAGATGGACAATATTTACTAATTAAGGACGCTTGAAGGTAGTGAGTTTGATTTTATTTACAGGTGTCAGAGTTGGGGGGTGAACACAAATCCCAAACCTTTCATAAAAATCCCAGTAAAATCCATTTATGTTTGTGGTTGTAGTGCAAAAAAAAAAAATGTGCGGCATTATTCTGTTATCTGTTCACCCTGAAGCCTCCACCACCTGGTGCCAATCATTTGAGAGCTCTACATTTAGCCAAACCTGAATCCGAGGGTTCACAGACACGTAGTGGGCTCATCGTGTGCAGACTCTGAATTTGTGGGATGCAGAATCCCACCGGGGATATGGAGGCTGGTAAAAGCTTGGATCCCTTTCCCTAGCCTAGAGTCGGCATCAGGCTCCCACCGGTATTAGAACAATATTTATTTGTGTTGGAGGGGAGGTGATTCATTTTACTCAAAAATCACTGGCATAGCATGGGTGAGAGCTGCCTCTCGCTGCGCATTTTTTCCTCTCATTAAAGGTGTCCGCGCCCAGAGGAGCGAGCCAATGCCTGCCGCAAATTTCCGTGTAGTGCCAGCTCCGGCTTTTCTTCTCTTTGTGAGCTGTCTTTCCCCCTGCAGAACAAACTCACCATGTGTGGGTTGAGGCAAGGGAAAGGGTCACCGCTTTTTCTCTTCTGTTTTTTTTCTTTTTTTTTATCGCTGCATTATTTAAAATCATACTGAGTTTGTTTTTTTTCTTTTTCTTTTTTTTCCCCTCTTAGCAAATTCATCCAAGTCAAAAGCAAAGTGTAATCTTGAGAGAAGAGAAGAAAGGAAGAATGTAAGTTGTGTAGCCCGAGGTGGGCGATGATTCACCTAGACATTGTTCAGATGGACTGGGAAAAACCCCCTAAAAAAACAAGTTCAATGGGAGATTTTATTGAGCAGTGCTTAAAGCCACCTTTCTCTTAACAAGCTGCAGTGAGAGGTGGTTTGCCTACCAAGCTCGCCTGCAGCTCTCTGCAGGGTGATTATGTCACAGCGGGCCAGTCAGAATGATGTGTATCTCTCTGTTACAAGGCGGCTCAAATGCAGCAAAGGCTCTGACTAGGAATATTATTATTATCTCCTCCAGGATCCTCCACTCGGCATCAACACTGGTGCATTGTGAGAGCTCTGGGGGGAAGCTGTTTTTGAAATAATCCGCCTGTCTACTCTCCTGTTTCTCAGACAATAATGTTCACACAAAGGCGTTTTTTTTTTGTTTTTTTCCCATTATTATTATTTCCCACCACCCACATGGACAATAGTGGAAAGGCTGTACGACAAAGCGATAATCTAGATGCGCAGAGAGTGAGCTTTTTGTGTCCCGCCGCCCGCTATCTTGCCTTCTCATGGCAGCCCAAGGGGAACGTTTTGGTTGTGGCTCCTGACCAACCAATCAGGGAGTGGTGAGCCGTGTCTTTACAGGGCTATCTGCCATCTCTGCTGGCGTGAAGCCTGGCGAGCCAGAGGAGGCCGGCGGTGCTCCGATCTATATCAGGGCCACGGTGTAATGACGAGCAGCCTCCTGATACCGCAGAGATTATCCCAGCTTCTTATCACTGCTGGCATACATTTTGACATTAGAAAGACAAGAAGACCACTCTCACACTCGCTGTATAGCTCAGAGAGTGGACTTTAAATCTGTGAGTTTATAAATCACCAAAATACGTTAAAAGACCTGTTGTTGTTGCTATTGTCAACCTTCCAGACCAGTCAGGTCTTCTGGTTCTGGTTCTGCTCTGCAACCCAAGAACCAGAACTAAACATGGAGAAGCAGCATTCAGCTTCTATGCTCCACAAATCTGGAACAAACTTCCAGAAAGCTGCTAAACAGCTGAAACACTGAGTTCCTTCAAAGCAAGGCTGAAAACCCACCTGTTTAGAGCTCCCTTTGATTAGTAGTAAGTGGGACATTGATGAGCATCGATGTGCATTGATCGACTTGATGATTATGATGGTGGCATTGACAAAATGAAACCTTACCAAGTATTTTTGGCCCAGTTTCTTAAAATAAGATGAAACTAACTGGAAAGTAACTTTTCAGGATACAGACGCTTGTTTCAAGTTGATATTGAACATAAAGTACTATTTCTACTAGGAAAAATGTATTGTTAAAATTAAGTGGAACTCATACCTTATCATAATTTCTAAGGTATTTTTGACTTAAAATAAGGTCCTATATTTCACTGAAATTACTTGCAAGTTACTGTTGTCTTATTTCAAGTGCACTAAGGTTTTTGCACTAGAACCTAGACCAAAAATACTTCGTAAGTCTTTGTGTTTTTACAGAATATGATGTAAACTACTTTGAACTGTCTTGTTGCTGAAATGGGCCGCACAATTAAACTTGACTTTCTTCTCTGAAGAGTCCCGGTTCATTTCCTGCTTCGGTTTCCCCGCCGTCTTCCATTTGTCCACCCTGGACTTTCTACCCCTCTGGAGCCTGGCGTGCTTTTTAAACCACCGAGCTCCAAATCTAAGCGTTTCGTTAATTGAGTTAAATGGATGGTGGTGGTTGAGATGATTTGTCTGTCGGCTTTTATTGCCGCAATTTAGGCTGTGCCTCATTGCGTTATGCCACCTAATGAGAGCCCTCACCAGATGTTTTGTCTCCTCTGGTATTAACATCCACATGTTCACTTAGGCGGAGATAGCGTCGATGCGCTGGCGCTAATTTCCTCCAATTTGTAGCTGTTAATCGAATAAAGGCACTTTCACAAATGGAATTCCTGTACTTTTCATATTCCGTATCTATTATTCATGGAGTTCCTGTCAGTCTGTTGGGCTGATACCGTGATTTGTTGCCTCGTCGGTCCCTGCGCCCCATCTCTATATTTCACTCTTGGCCCCCTCACAGGGAGTTCGAACAGATTTGGAGCCCCTCTAGTGAAATATGTCTCGTCCCTTTTCCTTCATTTCTCCTTATCTGGTTAGCGTTGGCTGCGGGCCTGCTGCGCCGTTGATTTGTGACTTTCTCTGTCTGCTGCGGTGAGAGACCTTAATGCAATGCGCGCCTCTGCCTTTCTCCCTACTGATGAAACGGGCTCCTGCATTCCCCTGATAGACTGCTAATTTGTATACTAAACTGACAGCCAGCAATGATAAGGGCTAGCAACTGCTTCACAGCCCAGGAGAGAGAAAGAGAGAGAGAGAGGGAGGCAGGGCGGAGTGACGGCGCAGGGCGCAGCAAGCGAGATCGAGGGTAATATTTTACACAAAGCTCATGCCCCCGTGCACTTCCATCGGTATTCATTTCCTTGCGTCTGTTGCTAGGGCGAGCGGGGACAGGAGTTTCCAGCCCTGGTGCTCTGCCATACACATGTAGGCGTTTATGTGTGCCTATAAAAATGGCACTTGGGGCTAAGTACAAAGTGGTTTGTGTGTGTGTGTTTTTTTTGCAAGCATGCGAGGGGAGGCCACTTCATTCTACTTGGTCACCATGGAATTCATTATCATCTTAATGATGCTCCAGTCGAGGCTTGTATCCGTCGGTTGACAGTTGCGTGGGATGCTACCTCTCTCTCTCTCTCTCTCTCTCTGTCGTCTCGGCGCATCTCGCCGTGCTTGCCGGGGTTCCGCATTATTACCGGCTCACACCTGTTCTGACAAGCCGGCAGCGGTGGATGTGTAGAGGAGCGGAGGGTGGGAATTGAAGGCAAGGTAGATGGCGTCTGCTCCCATGGAAGGCACTACTGCGGCTCATAATAAACGACCGCTCGGGAGGTCATTAAGTTTCTGGAACGGTGTGAGGACAAATGCTGGGGAGATAATTAATTTGGTGTCTCCTGTTGTAGCCTGGGAGCTGTAGTCCCACTGTGCATGGCTAATGCAGCATTTATTGCAAAAGTGGCTTCAGCAGATGTCTGGGGGAAGAAATGGTTGGGGATGCAGAGCGGTCTTGCGGTCATGCTGTTGTGCCACGACAACAAAAACAATTTTCATTTTTAAAAGTTGCACGCACTTGTGATTTATAAAGTGAATCAACTTTGCTGGCCTGGTGTTCCAGGCAACTCTGCCTCACCTGTGAGCTACACCACTGTGAGCTCGGGTGGCAAAAGCGGCTTCAGGAGACGCTCAATGGAAGTTGGCGGAGAGGGCAATGAAGGAGGAAGCTGACAGTGATGAAACGCCAGACAGGGAGGCAAATTAACACTGTGTAGGTTGGAGTGTGTGCGTGCACAGATGTGTGTGTTGGTAAGGAAAGGGATGGACAGACAGGTTCAACCTGGGTAATTGAGCGCCTGATTGGCCGTGCTAGGAAATGTGCCCTATGGCCCATTTGGCTCCTTTCATTTTCCCTCTCATTTTCTTCTGGCCTGCCGTCTGCTGAATCCGTTTGTGCCGTGTCACGGCGCAGCAATATAAATACAAACATGGTTGTGTGTACATAGAGGCCTGTCAGGCATCTTCGCTTCCAACGAGATTTTTGCTTATCTCGTCTACAGGAGCTGGGCTGGGCGCAGAGGCAGGAATAACAGTGTGCTGTTTTTTTTTTTTTCCTTTTTTTTCTTCTATGAGTTGCCTTCTTTTGTTCTGCACATCAAATTTGTTTCAGGAATTGTTCTGTAAGAGCTGATATTTCTATAAGAATAGGGTCATCTTCAAAACTTTTTGGTTCCCAACTAGCCTGTATCTGGTGCTTTCCAAAGTATTCACACCTGCCTGAGCTACATAATAGACCATATAGTGAAACCCCTCTACTCCCAAAATTCTACATTACAACTTTTTTTAGAAGGAGTCGGCGTGTGGTGTGCTGAAACGGTAAATAATAGAGCCACCTGTTTAGCGCGATGGAGAGCGTGACTGAAAAGCGCTGGAATCGTCAAGTGGAAGAAACACCGACTGCCTTCGGGAGTTACCTAATTGGCGAATAGAGTCCATCTGTATGTAATGTAATCTCAGTGTAAATCCAACAGTTCTGCGAAGGCCCCAGAGGTTCGTCATGAAGCAAACAGCATCATGAAGACCAGGGAACACGGTAAACAGGCCAGAGGTTAAGTTATAAAACATTGTCCCAACATCTCAGTTCAATCCATTAGCGACGACTGAGGCTTGTATAAACTCCGCAAGACTTCAGAAGTTGGTTTTTTTCCTCCCTCAGTTCTGCTTGTTCTCAACACATCATTCAGCTGAAACCAATTTTTTTATTTTTTTTATTTTTTTTTGGTACATCGTCTGACAAGTATTGTGTAATTGGTCAGAAATTGGAAGTGGGCCTGGTTAATGCAGCATAGGGGAGATGTTATTTCTTCCGCAATTTTTCCGTCATCATCCCAGGAGTTCGGCGCTCGACATAAACTTGGCCGGTGCGAGCCTTGTTCTTGTCCTTGCCACCTCAAGTAAACTAATGTCTTTGTTCTTGCAGAGTATGTACAGAGAGACCTTTCATCATCTGTTCCCAAATTCTGGCACTTGCAGTAAACTTTAGAAAGAAAAAACAGCCATGGAAAAAGAGGAAAGTAACAAGACGTTCTGTTTGCAGCTGGCGACACGGCAAACATGCGGAAGAAAGAGCTCTAGTAAAAAAAAGTAAATAAAACATTGACCAAAATGTAACTTTCTGACCTATGTCCAGCATGTTGTGAGTGAACATATCATCCACAAAGAGGTGGCAGAAATATGATGGACTGAGTTAAATTAAGATGAAAATTAAAAACATATCCTGTCGTACGAATACTTTTCTCAGGCACTTTCTATGTGATTAACACCAAACACCTCAGACCTTGTCCAGCAGCTTTCTGTCTGATACGAAACCCTCCAAATGAGTCACGACTAAATAGCAATTACAGTCTTCACAGACATGAGGCCGCAACAAAGCCTGCCGACAGGTTTGTTGTTTTCACGCCGCAGCTGTCGTGATTAAGCCGCCCCAAGGTGTTTAGAAAGTGTACCATGGAAGGGCAAGGCTGTTCCTCCTTTACCCACAAACAGAGGAGGGCTGTATCAGGAATCTGCTTGTATTTGGTCTGGGGCTTACCTAATCTCTGACTGCAAGGTTTCTTACTGCTAGGAGATAATTTGCTCTGCTGTGTGGAATGCGGGGCATTAAATAGAGCTCCCAGATCAAAGGTAAGACTGAAAGCCTGGGGATCATTTGATATAAAGCAGGGAGGGGCTGATGTGTGCTGGGTTATGGGATGTGAAGGGAGGGGCGGGGGGAGAAACTGGTCTCTCAGCAGTCTTTACTAAATGAGGTTAATTGAGTCTGGGGTAATTGCTGACCTTCGTGTCTGAGTGAAATCACATCCTTAACTGATCAATGCTTTTCATAAATTTTATGCCTCAAGGTCATTCTGCTGATTACGCCGCCCTCCCTCCTCGGCTGCATTGCCTTGCTCCGGTGGCCTATTGTGCAGAAATGAAGCGTGGAGGCGTTTTGCCATTAAAAGAACGCTATTAAGGTTGTCTCCGATATTTCTAAATTAATTAGCCGGCCGTGTTGTTAAGTAAAAGCAACGCGGACATGGAGACTTTTCTCTCCGCTCTTCCACTCCCTCCCTCCCTTCGTCTGGGGCCTCGCCATGCGCGCCTCGCTCACCGCCTCCCCCGCTCTCCCTTGACGGCCGCGCCGTTGTCTAGAGGATTTATGGAGTGAATAAGTCATCTGTGTTCGGGGGGGGGGAGGTAGTTGTGGACTTCTGGACTTCTTAAAACAAACAGCAGCCGTAATTTGTAATTTGGCATTCCCTAAATCTGGGGAATTATCGTCCAGCATGTGGCGCTTTAGGGATTTAGCGCTGTAATGGTGGGTTTTACTGGCCAAGCTCTCTCCTTAACTCTTTTCTCTTTCTTTTTTTTCCCTCCCTCTCTCCCGTGTTCTTTTTTACGCCTGCCGAGGAAACGGGAGGATTTCACAGCTGCTGGGAGCTGAGCTCCGGCTGGGCCCCGTGACCTGCTTCTTTCTTCCCCCGCTCCCCCACTTCGTCCCCCTTGCCTCGCTCCGTTTTTCTCCCTCCATCCAGCAGTCTCTTTCCTCGGGGAGCTCTTGTGTGGCTCAGAGGAAGCTGAATCATAAAGCATAGCTAATGAATAGAATAGAGAAGGAAAGCGGAGGCCAGCTGACGGCCCTCCAGAGAGGGGGCCAGGCCCCCGAAGCCCCAGGCTCAAATAGCAGACGGCCCTCGCAAAGGTCAAGCTTCCTGCAGCCCGCTCCGAGGGCTTTTTGGCTTCTTAGGCAATGTGGCTTAAATTCCCTCCCCTCCCACCGCCACCCTTTAGTTTTGTTTAATGGTTAAATTTCCCCGCTTCCTTTTGAAAACCGTGCCCTTTGCTCCTCCGTTTCGTCGTCTTTCTGCCTCTCTCCAAAAGCGTTTCCTGTCCGTCTCATCTTTCTCTCGGTCGGTAATGGCAGTCGGGGTCGCCTCAGCAGAGAGAGTGTGAAGAATTTGTTACACATGACCTCCTCGCACCGCGACCGCAGGCGGCTCGGTTAGCCGGCAGCGCGGCCCCGAGAGAACCAGAGAGAGAGAGAGAGAGAAACCAGTAAACTTGACCAACAGCAGCGCGCAGGAGGAAGCTGGAACAAAAAAACAAGCACCAGTAGAAACAAGAGCTCTGCTGCGACATGCCATTTTTTCAGCATCGCCTTTACAAGCCAGCCTTGTAATTGTGGATTGTGTGATTGACTCATGCAGACTTGGCAGGTGCAAAACGCAGCATTAAACTCTTAAATGTTGGTTCGCTGTTACTTGGGATTTAGGTACAATTTAAAAAGAGCTTCTGTTCATTACGGGGCTGGAATGGGAAGGAGGAGATGTACCAAACAACGCGTCGGTTCGCAGGAACACACTTAGTCTGTGTCGCACTCCAGATAACCGCTTTGGTCACAACTGTTTTTAGCCGTTACACATAGTCACAGCCTCACCTGGCTTGTTTTGTTTTTTATTTTATTTTATTTTTTTTCTACTTTCATGACCCCGTGTCACTCTGAGCATGACCCTGAGCCTCCTTCCGTGTCCATTTGACAAGCTTCATTTCACTCTGAGCCCATATTTTTCTTTCAGGGCCTGCAGGGCCTTGATTCAAGGCTGAGGTTGTGCTGTTTTCTGTGCCGAGGGTTGGTACTGGAGCGTTTAATGTCATCCAGAGCCAACAAAGAGTCTGTGCTGGTGCCTGGCCACTCTGGTTTTGGGAGATTGAAAGAGGGCAGTGCGCAGCTAGTCTTTCTCTCCTCCAGAGCCAGGTCACAGTGTCTGCTGCAGGAGGAAACGGAAGAGATTTCAGCAGAGAGTTTGTCCTTTTGTTCCACTTGTGGAGACCAAAGAAATGTTTTTAGTCTTCAGAGTTCCTACGCAGTCTCAAGGTCCGACATATGATTCATGTGTTTTCAAAATGTAGGTATTCAACAATATTTGTGTTTGAAGACCTTCATCCATTCCCAGTTGCATAAATTATTCAATTTATCAATTAGTCTATTTGTTCCATGTTTCTGTCTACCCTTCTGTCTTTACTTTTCCTACATTTCTTTCTTTCTTTCTTTCTTTCTTTCTTTCTTTCTTTCTGTCTTTGTTTCTTTCTTTCTTTCTTTCTTTCTTTCTTTCCGCTTCATTTGAAATAAACCTAAAAGCAATTTATTAAGGTGCGTGCGTGTGTAATGCTCAACTTGAGAAACTAAATATGCTGGACTCTGAGAGCCACACTGCTGGATGGGACGCATTAAAAAGAAACAGAAGGAAAGAAAAAAATGCCAAGCCTGATTAAAAACATAAGATAATGTCATTGTATTATAAAATGATAAATGAAATGTCCTGACACATCCAGACGCATCTAAAAAAAAGAAGAGGCCGTAATCGATTCAGTTTAAGGCGTTTTCACAAAAATAAAATAATTTTGTCAATTTGTCCAGTCACCCAATATTTTCTGGTCTCTCTCTCAACTCATTGATGTGTGTGCCCATCTGTTCATTCATCACTTTTAAACATTAGTCTATCAATGGGCGTATTGAACCGTCCATAAATGTGAAAACTTTCAGGAGTCTTGAATATTTGCTGCACAACATTTGCAGACATGTTGCTACTGCTGCTCCTCCTGCGGTAGCTAGCATCTGTCCACTCAGCAAGCAGCTAAAAACAAAACACTCAGCTAAAGAGTTTTGTGCAGTAATCATCAAGTGTTTATAACGAAAATCTGTTCGGTCCATTACTGTCTGCAATCTCTGCTGAGCTTCAACCAAGTGACTCACAACGTCTCCTCGTGGAATATATGCCGCAGAACTCGACAGAAAAATGTTTCTTTGTAGTCATCAGCGGATCCTCTCCCCTTTAATGCTTTCCGTTTCTGATTTGACTGTCGAGTTCCTCGGCGGAGGCTTCCCCTGAGCTTTCATATCTCTGTTTTTATGCCCTGTTAATAAAGCAAGTTCATAAGAGAATCAACTCTCTACTCGAGGTCTGTTGTGGTTTGTGAGAGAAGAGACATCCAAACATTGTAGGAAGGGGGAGAAAAAAAAAAGAGGAAAGGGAAAAAAAAGTCAAATCGCAGTAAAAGTCGGAATCCGAAGGTCTTGGAAAGAAGAGGATGTCCTCAAAACACTTGTGAAGAACTAACAGGGATGCCAAGGACAGCCATCTGTGTTTACAGAATCAACCGCTTTCTCTCTATGTCTCCCTTGTACGCTCTCAAGATTTGCTGTTCATTCTTTACATATGCTCCCTTTGTGCAGCATGAAATACACGCGTGGCAGCTAAGGACACTCGGGGGCCCTCTGGGTGGAACATATGCCGGGCTCCTGCGGATTTTTTAACGAGTCAGACGAAAGGAGCTGAAGCGAAGGGAAACGATCGCCTGGAAAACACAGGAGCGGATTCTCAGGGGCGAAATCTTCCGTTCACACAAGTTGCGTTGCAGTGATTTTGATTTTAGTCGCCAAACTTCATGCGATTCTCTCCGTCAAATCGTCCTCAGCTTCCCTCATATTGACCTCCACCAACGTCAGGCCTACTGCTTGCCGACTACAATGTCACACCACCATGAGAGATCCGTTGTTGAAATGAAATTAGATGAATTAGAAATAGAAGTGCATAGTGTTGATTGGTGGAAAACTGTCACTGATTTCCTAGCAGCAGCATTTTTTTTCCCTCCCCTCCAAGTCTTTGTCCTCTGATGCTGCATTGCCAAGCCGACTGCCTTCCTGTGTCCTTGACAGTGTTTCTTGTGCGGGGGGTTTTCAGGTGGCCCAACACTGCCACCTAATGTTACCTCATCAGGGGAAAGTCGGGCTCCAGAAGCAGCTTCCTGTCCTTGTTCGATCGGGCGACTGCTGCTGATTGATTCTGTGACGGCGTCACCTGCAGATAAATAAATCAGCTCCTGCAGCTGTGGCTCTGGAACAGAAATGCCAGGAGCACGAATGATGATTTTAATTAGTTTCTCTTCAGATTCACGTGATCTCTGAATTTCATGTTTCTTTTTTCTTTTTTTTTTCTTTCCTTTTCCCCTCCAGGTATCTGATGTAGGATCAGAGAAGCTCTTTTCCCCTACCGCACCCAAAGGTAAGAGCCTCGTCCATTTTCTCCTCTGCTTTATTCATAAACGGAGCAAAATCTGTGGCCTTTTTTTTATTATTATATATTATTGCAAATGAGCCCATAGCTCTCTCTGGCTCTCTAATCCTGCAGCTCCCATTCAGATTTAAATGTCGCCAGACATAAACAAGGTCTGGTGACTACATATGCATGCATTTTTTTTTCTCTCTCTCCTCCGGGTGCACAGTGGTGTTTCTTGGACGACCCCGCCAAAGGCTTAGCCCTCCTACATATTGGTTCATTAGAGAGGATTTAGAGCCTCCCTGCCACATGCTCCCACAAATGGGTACTTCCCCTCAGGCATTACAAGCTCTCTGACAGCAGGCCTGGATCATAATTGATGCCAAAGGAAAGACAGAAAAAGAGCTTTGTCAGCCCCCAGACAACACGCGCTCTTGTCCACATTCACGTATGCACATATGTGAATTATTAGGCCCTTGTTTTTTTGCTTTTTTTTTTTTTTTGTACGCCGTGACCACTGGGGATTCTGCATGCTTTTTGTTTTGTGTGTGTGTTTGTGTGTATTCTGTGACGCACATCAACAGGTATTTCTGGCACATTAATATTTACTACATGCAGTGAAGCTCAGCTGGTCAAATCAGGGGGTGAAGGTGTCTGAGCTGCAGATGTGGGTGTGGGGTTTGACGGGCGTAGCCGTGACAGATAGCAGCAGCATGGCGGCCGTGTCCCCTCTGGGCAAGAAGCAGGAAGGAGGCCCCATTAAGACAGGCTGAGGTTGGAATGAGATGGATCCACGTTCTGTGAGCCATACGGACAGACGAGGAAGGTTTCACAGGGAGACTCGACAAACACGTCGGCGTTCATCGGCTTGGCTTCATTGTAGCTGCAGCTTCCTTCATCTGGTTTCTTTTATTTAGGAGGAAGCGTTTATGAAGAACCTGATTCTTTGTTGTTGTTTTTTATATATCTACATCAGGGTGTCCAAGTCATTTTCAAAATCAAGGTTGTGAATTTTCTCAAAGGGTTGGTTGTGTCCGAATGTGATGATAAAACCCATTAACAAACAGTTAACAAATAAAAGTGTCTGCTTCCCACGAATTGTTCTTAAAATTAAATAATATTGAACATCTTTTGACATTGTTCAGTTAATGTTTGATAGAAACATCCTGCTGCTGTCAGGTTTCTGGTTGGCTTATAGTGCAAGACCAGTGTTGTAGTCAGGCCTACTTTTTTTCCCACCACTGACCAGGTTTCTACATGTTCAGGTTTGGCCTTTAGGACGATTTGTTTCTGCCTGACTTTACCCCACTCTACCTCAGTACACAGCTAAAGGTCAGCTCAATGATAAGCAAGCAGCTCACAGAACAGGAAGCAGTCAACTTTAATCTCTGTAACAGTCTCTTCTCGATATTTGATGAGCTTTCCTTAGTTTTTGGGAGGCTTTTCTTCTTCACCTCAGTCTGTTACTGTCACCGAGTTTTCGAGGGTTTTGAAAACCCTAAAATAGGGTGTCATAGTTATTAGAAATCCTGTCAATATTGAAAGTTTGACAAACGAAACTAAAAGGTTAATGTGAAAAGTAGTCTGGTGGTGGAGCTAGTCATAGCCTTGTCATTTGTGGATAGATTGTTCGCTGCAGTCCCTCTACTGAACACAAGGTGGCACTGATGAGGAAATAATACACCGACACAGCAGGAATAGCTGTAGAAGCAGAGACAACAGGAAGAACACACTTTACACAAAAATCTATGCTTCATAGATTTCGCAGCGGTTTTAATAAAACTACAATACGTCAACACACCTGAACACAGTTTTACCGCCACACTCCAGGTTGTCGCATTTTGCATTTCATTAAAGTTTCCACTCTTAAAAACTGTATTTAATCTTGAAATCTTTCAGAATAGTGAAAAGCTTGGCTTATCGTCATGGCTCAAGGCAGCCATGTTGGAGAGAAACCATGCATGCTAGCTGTGTGGCTCAGATGATCCATAACCAACATGAGATGTGAAACAAGCATTTCTAGTAACTTTTATGATATCTTACTAACAGCAAAAATTCCCCTGTGTTTGCCAGGTGAAGGAATGACTCTGTAGTCGGTGCTACAGTGAGCGCAGGGCACAGGATTAAATCCAGACAATCCAATCAAAGTCCCTCCTGATTATCACACAGATCAACCAGATCCTATTTGGGTGATGTAGGTGAAGGGTTTAGAGGAAGAGGTTAGAGAAAGTGAGGTGGCAACAAAATCTTAAAAAAAAAAGAAGAACATGAAGGACAAAGTTATCACAGTTAAATTGGGATAACTTCCAGTCGGTTCTCATCTCACATTCCAGTCTTGTTTTCTGGAGCTGTAATAGATCCTGGGACACTGTTTGCTTGTGGCCAAAACGGGTTTTTCTGTGTGTGGACATTGTGTGTAATACAGGGAAGCCCACAGGCTGTTTTCCTCTGGTTTGCTGTTGAACACTGCATCTACAGTGAGTCCCATTAGCAGCTTGGGGCCCTGAGGGACTGCCAAAAAGGAAAAGGCTTCTTTCCTTTAATCACCAGGCCTGTGGAACTGCTGGCTGGTAGCGTCAACGACAGATGCAAACACACAGACACACTCTTAGCATAAACATATACGGTACATACTAGATTAATATACATACATAGAGCTGTGAAAATGCTTGTGTGATTCACTTGATAGGTGTTTGTTTTATTTTTATGTATTTTTTTTTTCTTTTTCAGTTGATGTAATGTCCTGATTGCCCACAATGGGCTTGTCTGTGACGATTAAGAAAAAAATGTTACATAAAAATTTAAACCAGTAGTGTTATTGATTATAAGACTTACTATTATAGGAATGTTAACCGTATTTATTGGTTATTTAGATTCACATACAAAGACTTCAGCAAAACTAAATATCTGCTAAATTTAGTAGTAGTTTTCAAATGCCTGTTGTGCACACATTTTAAACTCATATGTAATGGTTAATTGGTCAGGCTATCTGCTCAGGTAGCCAGCCGTCAGTCGGTTGATCAACAGACATGCTACTTGTAGCATGCTAACAATATTTAGCTAGCTGTTTGGGAGAGCACTGCAGGTAGAGGAGGGAGCAGTGTTATTACTCAATTATCATACAGTCAAAACGAACCTTGGTCATGTTCACACTTTTTCTCACTATTATTAATTGTAAACATGCAGACATTACTTGGTGTCTGCAACCACTGTCCTCTGTCAGAGCAAAAGAGGACAGTGGTTGATTCTTATTCCTTTCCCAAGCTAGATAAGATCGGTGGATAACATCGGCTTCACATGTGAAAATGGGCTGGTCTCCCAAAATTAAGCAAATGGGCACCGATAAATCTGCACCGATAATCGGTGCACCCTTACTTAATAATCAACAACTCAGAGATATTAGTGTCTGTGGTTGCTGATGAAACGGGACTCCCTTGCTTTCTCTCTCTCATGTTTCATTTTTATCATCTCTCCACTGCTGCTCTTTTGACAACCTGATGATAGCACAGCGTAATAGTATCAGGAATGGCACTGTGCAATCCTCTGTGGACGCTTTTACCCAAGAGCTAGTGTGAGTTCAGTTGAGTGTCTGTGTGTTGGTGGTTACGGTGTAGGAAGGTGCATCAGAGGGCAAGCATTATCTAACAGTTATTGGTTTTTGTTTACTTCCTGTCTTAAACCTCCTGCAGATTATCGATTTACTGGAGGATGGCGTGTTTAAGTAAAGACGCTGCAAAGACTTTCACGCTTCACCGCGAGCTGCTGTTATTGAATCGAAGGTCAGAGTTTAGCGTTGTCACTTGCTCGAAGGCGAATAAAGAGCTAAAAGTAGCTGCCGAACATGCGCAGGGCTCCTCCACGGAGTGCAGATAAACACTTTTACATGACATTTCACAATGCCGGGCCTTTCCAAGTAGCAGGGAGTTATCACCCAGCTGTCAGCAGCTCGAAATATCTGAGAGGAACTCTTAGGAATCTGCGCTGATGATGTTGAATGTTGCATGGATGGGTCTTAAAACCGCCTTTCGCCAGGCTTCTTGTACTCTCAGAGCATCTATCGTCTTCGCCTGACGGGTAAGCCAACGCGGTGTGCTTCCCTACCAGAAATCCCAAGGCATCTTGGGATAGCAAAGGAGGGGTGGAGGGGTAAGATTGGTAGAAAACCCATTTCTGAAGTGGATTTGTGCCCTTGTAATCCTGATTAATTTTGACCCGTTGTGCTCATTTTAAACAGAGCATTACAGTAAGCGTGAACACAGCAAGCTCCGGGGCGAAACTAGGAGCTTAGCGGCTTTGGGAGGCTTAGCTGCAGATGGCATTTTAAGCCGGACTTAATAAATTGTTTCCATTAAACTTACCGGCCCACACATACTGGATTAGGCCAGTGGAACAAAAGAAAGAGGAGAGTGTGCAGAGTCGGAGGCAGAGGGAAAAGGGAGCGCACACATCTGCCGCCTTTCGCGTCTGACACCGTTAGTGTTTCTCGGAGGCCAGATAGGAGGTGAAGTCGAGGTTAGCGCGGCGTTGGGGGAAATCGCAGCTCTTAAAAAAACATGGCTTCAAAGTTCACTCACTCAGGATCTTGTGGCTCATTTGGGGACGTCGAACAAATTAGCCTAATTGACATCGAAGTAAACAAACTGGGGGGTAAAAAAAAAAGTGCATAAAACCATTTAGCTTGGCGGTGGATTTAGGGCTAATCCCCTAACTCTTGTTTATATGTAAACACATTACCAGCACTGTAGCTTAAGGATTTAGTATCTGCCCGAATAGTTTTTTTTTTTTTTTTTTTCAGTATTATTATTATTTGGACCATTTCTTGCACAGATATCCAAATTATTTTGTGTCCAAATGATTTTTCTTTATGATAAAAACCCATCCTCTCCTCCGCTCTCAGCCCGCCTCCACCGTACCTCCATCCCCCCATCGGTTCATGGCTCGCTCTCTAAGCTCTCATTATGTGCTACACAGTCTAGGGTCCCTGTGTCGAATCACTAATCAACCACCCTGTCTGTAGGCCTTTTCTCTCAATGGGCTCTGAGTGGCCTTTGTTCCACCGCCGCTGTTTGCCGCATGTCAATAAAAGGACCGGGGTCCCCTCCTCAGCTATTACTCCGACCGGGGCCGGCGGTGCGGGGGCCGCACTAGGCTGTGGGAAGCCCGCGTTAAAACGAATCGCGCTATCGCCTGAGCAGCAGAGAAGGGAGGAAGGATGGTGATTGCCCAGGGCACGGTAAGGTCGGGGGTACAGGGAGGGGGGATTGAGGAGCAGCCCAGACGCATAACAGCAGACGGGGAGAACATGTTTGTATTCGGCTGAGCTGCTCTCCTCTGGCCGGGTCAGCATAATGTATCAGTAACCTCTGTGGCCAGCTCTGCCGCTCGTAGCCTCTCGCCTATTAAATAATGAATGTAGGCCGGCCCTCTGACCCACTAATCAGCTTCTCGACTCCGCTAAGTCGGGATCGAGTGCTGGTAGCCGGGAGAGGGCGGCTGCCTTTTAGGCACACCCTGTAGCTGGAGACTGGAAAAACAAACAGGGCTTCACGCAGCTTGATTAGCATCACAGGTGAGAAATAAAACCTGATAAAAGTCAACTGAGTTTATGTTGGACAGAAACTAGTTTGTAAGACCAATACTTTGTTCAACTACCTTTCCACAAGGGTGCAGATTTCAACATATGATGTCGATGTATGATGGACATAATTTTGTTTTGAGAGATAAGCTATCAAACAAAGTGACACTGATTTGAGATTTTTGGCCAATGTATGATTTCAGGTCTTTTAGAGCTTTGACCTTCAAATACCGATTTTAGCGGCTCAATTTCCTGTTTGAAAATTATAATTCAGAAGAACAAAAATGTTTTTTCACCTGTCTACTTTAAAGACTCACTGTATACATTAAAGCAGATGCACCTTTCCGTTGAGTGCAAGAGAGTAGCTGTAAAACTGGGTTTTGCTCATTTGAAGCAAATTGATGTACTAAAATTAACTTTCTTTAGAGTCTTATAAATGAAATTAGTGTTGCTAGGTCTGTTTCACAAACTGTAAACATTAGTTCATGTTAGTCTTCGGTAGAAGATGCATCTTACCATGAATCTTAAGATTCCCAAAAGGCTGCCAACATTTGCAAATTCAGAATGTTCCAAAAGCCTGACCTACCGATTCCGATTTTCACCTATACCGATTTGTTTTGCCTGAAAAGTCGTTCAGTTGGCACCAGTGGGGTGACTATTGTTAACACTGAACTTGTGGACGTTAGCAGTCAGTCGGTACTCTCTAATGGGGCAGTGGCTGATTTTCAGACCTTTGTGAAGGTAGAGCATATCGGTTTCTCGTAATCTCCCAAGATCAAGAAAATCTGGACAGATTTTTTCTTTTGTGCGCCCCCTACTACAAATATTAACATCCTGTGGCAGGTGGCCCAAAGTATGAAATAGCTAGGATCAAAATGACCGACACCTTTGGAAACTCTGTGTTGTAGTGAACAACCAACATTCCTCTGTAGAAAACGCAGCCTTCGTTCTTTCTCAGTGTTGCTGAAAATGACTAACCTGAAGTCCTTCACCTCCACAACACACAGTCTTCTAGTTAGACCAATCGAGGAAATCAGTTTTATTTACCTTTAGAGTAAACTCATTCAATTCCTGTCAGGAGAATTTCTCATCATTCTTTGATATTGAATGATAAGAATTAAAGAAACATTAAGTTAAAAGGATACAGAATTGCTGTAGAGGGCAAAAGGTTTGGTTAACTAAATATTCGGGAGGGATTCGGTGAACAAAAGCACAACTTCTTCTCCCTTAATCTTTAGGATATTAACTGTTCACAGCCACAAGACCGCTTGTGAGCGCAGGGATTTGTTTTTTTTGAAGAAAAAGCCCGATATCAAGCTCCCATTTATTGATAGCGCTAATGCTGTTTGTGCAGCCATCTCGTCGGAGAGATGAAAATAAATAGGGGGGAGCTCAGCTGAGATAAGACACGTGTTTAATTATTAATTGAGCCATTACTGACAGAGATTGGCTTTTTTGATTTAAAGCAGGAAGGTCCGCTTCAGGGACAGAAAAAGCAATTACAGGACTCCCAGCTCTTACTGCAGATGCCCATCGTTCAGCATGCGCAACAAAAGGAGAAGGAGAAGAAGAGCGAGACAAACGGCTCCAGCCCACATAAATTCTCTTCCGTCTTGTGACATTCTGATGTCCAATAAATAATTTCATTGTTCTTCAATATTTATAGCTTTTAAAATTAAAATGGTCTTGTCTTGTAGTATTTATGTAGTGTGGCAGACGGTTAAGGGGGATAGAGGCAGCCTGTGGCCTGGCATCCTAGAAAGAAAAAAAAACAAAAAACAGCCAACTACAGAGAATTGTTTTTTCTGAGATTCAGACGCTGATGTCGAGGCTTTTACACGCCGCTTGTTTTCAAAGGCTTGTTCGGCTTTTCGATGCGCCGCTATTATCTGGCTTGTAAAATCACTGCTGATATTTCACACTATTCCCCTGTGCCACTCCGCGGCTCCTTTAGTGCATTATTGTGTCCATTAGAAACATGCTTGGTATGTGCAAAGAGCCAAGGGTGCATCAAATATTAACTTACTCCCTTTAGAACATTTGTTCGCTGCTGATTGAGTTTCATTGTTGAAACCGGAGCCCCGTTTGATGATCAATGCGTTCCTCTCCCCTCTTTCGCGGATGTTCGTCATTACGAGTCGGGACGCTCGGCTTCTGTCAGTCAGCGGAAGGGCTGGCAGCAGCAGTGGCTGAAAGCGGGAGTCTCGTCGAATGTGCTGCATGTCTGGTCCGGGGCTCATCGTGTGGCTGTGTAATCATTGACCGACTATGGATTCAGCTTTAGCCGTGAACAGAGAGCAATTACACGATGACTAGAGGCTGCGAGGGACTTTCAGAACAGATCGTCGGGGTCGCGACCAGCCTTTTGGAGGACGCATGAATGCGTTTACAGAGTGAATCAGATCTTGTTTTTGCTCACTTTTCAAGCACGTCCCTATGAATTAAGAGTTTGCGCTTTATCTTTTCCATTTTTGCCATTATTGTTTCTCGATTTGTTAGACTGATGCTTAGTAGAAACAAATGTTGATTTTGGTAAAGAATGGTCCAACATCGCCCTTTCTGGGACCTGATGCTGTAGCGTGTTCAATTTGATCATTCAGCTCGGCTGAATGTTTTGTTTTGTCAACGGTTTTCACTTCACAACTCTGAGACACTGTATACACAAATGTGCATCACTGCTACTGAATTTACTGCTTAGTGCTACTTACTCAAAATGCTATTCAAATGTTGTAGGCCTCCCTAAGCCTACAGCAGGAAAATTTTGTAATTGTATCTGTTGATTGTACACTTAGGGAGTACAGATGAAAACTAGCCTTTATATCTAACTCTGGCATATTATGTGATTTGCATAGTCTCTTTTGAAATAAATAACAACCACGATGAGCCAATGGGAGGATGGCATATTCTCATGCCACACTGTGCAGTTGTTCTGTCTGCACTGATGAAGAACCACCTTATCAGATGAAAGTTGTTCAAATTAGTTACTGACTTATAATTAGGGGCCCGTCTCTGTAGCTTTGAGGAGTAATTTCCAGATGTTCAGTTGATCTTTAGATATGGAAACAAAAAATAAAAATTGTGACGTCACATTAAACATTACATCTTGAAGCAGTTCAATGTTTTGAATGCGACGTCATCTATCATGCACTGCACGATAAATTTTACAAGCTCGCTTCATTTTCTCTAGTTTGGAAAAAAGAGAAAGCCCTCCTGCTAAAATCAACTGCCTTTATAAGTGCATAGCCCCTCAAGCATTACCAGCTGCTGTAGTTCATGAACCAGCTTGCATTATCATCTCGCTGCATAACAGGCATTTGGTGAAATAAAATCTAGGTCTGTGTTTTGTTTTGTGTTTTTTTTTCTTATGAGGGAAGAAAATAAAATAACGGCTAACACTGGAGAACAGCAGCTTTCACCACATCTTCTCTCTAATCTTAATCCTCTTCCTCCTCCAATGAAAACACAGCCAGCTACATTGTGGAAGGCTTTCTCATTGTTTACTTATGAGAATACACAACCGGCATCTTATCACTGCTGTCAGGCCTGAAATGTAAAGTGTGACGCCTGTGATCACTTGCAGGTTTTTCACGCTTTTAATCTTTTATTCCCAGCTTTAGTCTGTCTGCCAGCAAGACTGTTTTTCTTCCCCGCCCTGGATTTGTTTGAAGATCCCAGCTCCTTGCTCTGTGCGTTTTAAGCTCATTTATGTCGAGAGGTTCACAGCCAACGTTGTTTGCAGATGAAGCCACAACGCTCATTGACAAAGCCAGATGGTAGGTGATTGTAGCCAAACACAGTGCTTGGATAATGGACAAATGTTGGCTGGGGGACAGTCGTCAGCCTAGATGGATATTACAAGCGCGTTTGTAATGGATTGGACATTTAGGGAAGCAGTTTAGAGAGGCTTATAAAAGACTGAAAAGACGTCGCCAGGAACAGAGCGGGTATGAAATGCTTTGAATTCCATGACAGACGAGGACATCCAAACATCAGAAGAATGCGCCAGAGTTTCCGCGGCAGGAAGGAGACCAACTTTTGTAAACACGGTCCCAAAGAAAACAGATTCGTCAGACTCCCAGCTGAAGAGTACGGCATGCGTGATCATATCCTCCAGGTCATAGTTCAGTATTTCTCATCCCACGATATTACCACAGGTTTGACAGATGAGCTGCTTTGAAAAGTTTCACTTTGGAGACCGGCTATCCGTCTTGAACACATGGTGAAAGGCGTAATCTGACACAATCCTAAGAAAGGGCTTGTGTTTGGTTAAGTGTTTCACCTGGAGTGAGCGCCATTAATCCTTCCAGTGCTCAGAACAAAGGGAATAATTCATCCAGACACAGAGGTCTGTGATTTTGGCCGTATCAGCGGCAGTTAGGAAACAGAACATGCACACTGTGGTCTTCTCCAATATTGAAGCGGTCATCTGTTTGGCTGTTGTTTTTGGCTACCAGCGAACTCCCTGCCCTGGGCCCTGGTGCTGGGGCCCCTAATGGCCTTTGACTGACTGTAATACCTCATTCAACAGAGCCCTGGCTCCAGCCTCTGCGGCTGCTAGGTTGAAGCTGCTGTGTTGAGGGGTGAGCAGCAGGACTGGGATTTCACTGCTGTTTGCTTTGGAACGAGATTGTTCCAATGTCACACAGCCCAGCGAGAGGAGAGAAGAAAGTGTTCGGAGCACAAACAACAGTCTGAGGGCAGGGTAGGGTTGTTAAAAACTATTGTTGAAGTTTGCTTAAAACAGCTTGTTCTGACTGATCGAACAGTGAAATGTAATATTCAGAATGAATATTCAAATGTTTTACATTCATAAATGTAAAAGGTTTAGAATTTTAACGTGCACTAATCAGAAAGGTCTGTTTCTAATCTCCGTCTTTTTGAAAGCTTCAGCATTACTATTCAGGCTTTTGTCTTAAACTTCAATAAAAGAAGATGTAAGGATGGAATTTAAATAGCTTTTTTCACCAAACCTTCCAGTCATGACTGGGCACTGATTATTTATATTAGAAGACAAGGCAGTATCTCACTGCGCTGTGAGAGAGCAGCTGTTTTTTAAAATAAAACATACGGATTATTGAGTTATCATTTTAAACCAGCTTTAGTGTCTAATGTCTAATACAAGTAGTTAGCTTGTATATGTCCTATATTAACGGCCACAAGCTTGTAAATATGTATGTATAAAGGACAAGCCTTGCTATATACAAACAAGCTACAGCAGTAGCTAAGCAATATCGCTAACTTATATTGCTAGGAAGCTTGTACAGTTAACCTGCTAACTGTACAAGCTAATTTGTGTGGTTAGCTTTGATAGGTCCTATAAAGGCAATTTAAAAAATAACTATGCAAGCATAGTTAGCTTGTATTTAGCATACAACCTAACTTGTACATGTTAGCTTACGTGGTTAGTCACTGTTTTCCTATGCAATTTGACTCAATTCTCATCTCCATTCACATCTCTGTCCTGGATTTATCCCATTGAGGTGAATTTTAACCGGACCAATCAGCAAACAGAAGGAGGAGTTGTGAACGATGGCATTGATTTTCTGTGACGTTTTAGAATTGTAGTCTGTCTCTATAGGGTTGTAGTTTGGTAATGGCAGCAGACGAAACCATTCAATCCGTGTTGGACACACGTACTAATATCCATGTTGGAGCAAGAGGAATGTGTAAGACATTTTATTGCTGTCAAAGATAATGGTGACCTTACTCTCCATAGGGTTCTTTACAGTGCACGCAATTACTAATGAGCTTCATTGAACTGTGACATTACATGCTTCACAAATGTTAGCAATTTGCTCAAATCAGATCCAGTTGTTTAAAACTTCAACAGAGTCCATGAAGTAACCGTTTCTCAATAGCTGAGGGTCCAGACCGTCTAAGGCTGGTTTTTAACCAGGCTACGTTAGTTAGCAGTGCTAGCATTATAAAGCAGCAATGATGAATGTAGACCATTAAGTAGAGAACATAAATCCCTAAAGTAACTCTGAGATTTCCAAAGCGCTGCCAGCATTTCCTGCATGTTCCATCCTCTCTCTCGCTCTGAATGAAGCGCCTGTCTAAGAAAGTAAGGTTTCCTTTTAAATAGCTTCTTGCATCTCTGTGCTTGCTCTGACTTCATTTTGAGCATCTCACTTTTGCTAAAAATATATACATAACTTTCAGTTTCCCTTCTAAATTTTTTATTCACTTTCTTGATTTTTAAGTTAGTGCAACACTGTGACAAATTGCCATATTTTGAGATGAAGAAAAACAGAAATCAATGAGCAGCTATTGCTAGCGCTAATGATACATTTATTGACCCGTCAGCCGTAATGTCCGGGGCAAGTGCTAAAGTGCTCGGGGCATCTTATGTGCTGTATTAGCAGCACCCAATCCTGGCAGCAGGTGCCTGTGTAGCTCGGCTATAGCGGACATGTTTCTCAGGCGCGATGAGCCATCTGGGTCTTGCTACTGTATAGTGCTTAAAACCCTCTCTCTTTGTGACACTCCCAACACTTAGCTTCGAGCTGCTCGCTTTAATGTAAGAACTGGCTGCTAAAAGGAGGGAGGAGGCCATAAAATCTCCATGGTTTCATGTGGTTCAGAGTCTCTCTCTCTCTCTCTCTCTCTCTCTCTCTCTCTCTCTCTCTTTTTGTGGAAACAGTCGAACACATTGGACTGATTTTAAATTCCTTCTAACTACTTGAGCATTGTCATCACCCCTTGCAGTCTGAAGTGTTTTGAGCTGTACAGAGAAATTGTGTTTACTTTACACTGTTTGATTTTTCTTTTGTGCCACCCAGGCTTGTTTGTCACTTTTATTTTGGAAGAGGGGGAGAGGAGGGTCTAGTCCCCGGTCTAGTCCGTTTCATCTTGCTAGCAATTTGTATCGTTACAGAGTCCAATCTTGCTCAGTGTACACCCCCACACCTCCTCCGTCCTTACACACATACTCACATTCACACATTTCCCCAAACTGTCATGCAGCTTTCACACTCCAAACAAATCTTTTCTTCTCTTGCAGCGCTTGGAACGTTATAGTGAAATGTGGCAGCTCTGCAGATGTGAAGGCTGTTGTTAATGTCCCTTGTCCATCGTGCCTCGAGAAAACCAGACTCGGATTACATCAGAGACCTCTGTGTGTGTGCGTGTGTGTGTGCGTGTGTGTGGTAGGAGCAGCCACACAGGTCAGGACTCAGGCCTTGTCTCCATTAGTTTATTTAACACAAATCTTTAGCCGGCCCTCTCCTTATTCCTCTGCAATCCTCCCACCCACATCTGGGTCACTTTACTTCTTTTTTCACTCTCTCTCTCTCTCTCTCTCTGTCTCTCTGTCTCTCATTTAGAATGATGAATGAGTTTCAGTGAAGGACAGCACGTTTGCAAATCCGATACCTCCAGTTGTCACCCTTCCTGCGGCGCTGAGGTTAACTGCAGCTGGGAGACGAAAGGCGTTGGCGTGTTTTCTAAGTTCTGTTTTTCAAACTGCTTCAGCGCAGTCCTCTTAAGTGTGTCATCAGCTCTGAGATGTTAGTTTTCAACACCCCTCGCCCAGCCTTCCCCCAAATGAAAAGGAAAAAAAAGAAAAGAAAACACAGACTTTAGCGACATTTCCTAAAAAACTTCCCTTTCAAGTACGCCAAGCTCTGATGGCTGATGGGAGAAAAAAAACAACAACTTGTAGTTCATAAATAATTTAGGCATGAAGGGGAAATGACTGTAGATCTGGTCTCGTCATCAACAGCTGCTGGAAGCCTAATTAAAGCCCAGAAGCGGCTCTGCAGCAGGATCCTTGTTTGCATTATTAGGTACATACTGCACTAATGTTTTCACTTTCTTACTGATATGTGAAACTTATATTGAAATCTCCTGAGACACAGAGGGACTCTAGCTTTTGAGCAGTAGTCTGCTGAGATGTTACAAATAATTTCAGTCACATGAACATTTATTTTCTATTGAAAGAACTTTACTATCCAGAAATAATCAAGTCTTAGGTTGAGGGCATGCTAGTTATGCATTTTTTTTTTTTTGTTCCAATGTACTTACCTACTGTGATGAACTTTGGTTTTAAAATAGACACTGGATATTTTTGTGAAAGTAGCTTTTTTTCCATCTGTGACAACTGGCTAAAATAATAAAATATCCTTTCAAGAGATGGAGTTAATGCAGAAATCCATGTCCTTATTACAGTTAAGGCCTGTTGAGAACGGCTGGGTAAAATGGGTAATTGGTAGCTAGTTATTCTGCCTCTTGTCGTCGGCTTGTGAGAATTACTGCTGCACAGTTTTTAATTCTCTGCAGGAGCATTTTACTCCTGTTTTATCATCGCTGTGAAGGCTGCCTATTCATGTTACAGTTCCTTTAAAATCATTTAAGTGCCTAAGTGGTTATTTCATTCTATTTGAATGTATTTTATTCCATTTATTTCTGTTTCTATTCGCTTTTTTTTATTTGCCTCTACATCCATTTAGCCGGCGCTTGCTGTTTTCCAAGTGCTGCATAAGTAATCTTGGCTTGACTTTGTCCTACTGCAACTGATTATGTGGTTTTATTCAGAAGGCGCACACGGTCTGAAAAGCCTGAGGCATGATGTAATGTACAATTAAAGGCCTGTTGCACTGATGGAGTCTTGAAAGATTCGAAAAGTGGATGCAATCTTCCATCAACGCAGCAAAAACCAGAAGCCCTGACTTCTAATAACAACGTGCTTCGGCGCGGAAACGCAACAAGAAAAAGAAATGTAGCGGCTGACGGGCGATGTAGCTCTCGGGCGCACGTTGATGATGGGATTATTACCACCTGTACCCCCACCTGGCAGGTACATCAGTACCTTTAGCCGAGTTCATTTGTTTTATATCATGAAATAGCGGGAGCGCATCTCAGACAACACTTTAAGTCGCTGCAAAAACACTTGACGAAATGCGATACGCTGGTGGTGGAGATGTTTGTCCACTCCCCCAGCCCCTGCGTCTCGTTGCACTTAGCTTTGACGGCTGCAAATGTCAAAACAGTCAGTGAGGTATGGTGAACGGTTGGGAGCTGTCAGCTTCCAATTGTTGCTTTGCTTTGAGCTCTGGATAGTGAAAATTGAGATGGAGGAGGAGGAGGGAGGAAAAGAAAAACACACAGGCTCTTTCAGCCCACTGCCACGCCACTTAAGATTTGTTGAAGGATTTTCACCCAACCATTTCCATCCCATTGAGAAGTAATCAGTACGGCACTGAAAGATAATATTATATCCACTTAGAGGCATGTGGGCTTCTCGCGTGTTTATACATGAAACGAGGGTGGAAAGCTGTGTCTCTGTTTGCGCCGTTGAACGCTCCCGCCCCGCATCCCTGCTCAGACTTGAAGCTTCCTGGTGAAAGCGGCCCCGTCTTTGTGTTTCTTAAACTCCACCCCGCTCCTTCCTCTCTCTAAACCCCCCCCCCCACCCCACACCCTCTCCGTCACCCTTTTATTTCTATCTCCCTTTCTTGCTCTCTCTCTCTTCGGATTGCGAGCCAGCTGGTGGGCTAATGGAGGATGCTTTCCTGTGGGGCACCAAGCTGATACTGTTGAGGCGTTCTGCAAGCTTAAGTAAAGCTGACACGCTGCTCAAGATCTGCGGCCCACACTGAGCTTCACAGAAGCCCGTGGAGAGACGCTGAAAAGGTCTTAAAGGTACGGGAGACGCGGGGAGGCTGCCGCCGTCCTCCCACCGCTGCGCTGTGATGTGGGAAGCAGGAGTTAAGTCCTTTATTAGAAGTGGCAGGCGGTGTCTCCAGTCACCTCGATAATTGCGGCGCCACGGCCGCCGCTGTAATCAATTGAGACAGCTGCTGCGGCGGCGTTCAAGTCCATCAGGCAGGCATGTCATGCTAATTAATGAAATGATAAGGCTAGAGCCTGCAAGCATTGCACAAATAACTCCTGGAGGATCTTCTTTTCAATGCGGAATTCGTCTGCAAACTCCCCTCTGTTTTCCTTCGTGTTGGTGTTCTGTCCTCGGCAGCCTCAGAGTACAAAGGGTCACCGGTTCTGGTTAGGGGTCGCCGACGGCGAAAAGGGGTCAAATTCCAGGCTGGCAGGGTGGGCTGCTGTCAGAAGGGCCATTAGACGTGAGCTTTTCTCTGAAAAGTTCCAAGATGTCCGCCCTTTTTATTTGGTGGAACCCAGCAGCACTGACCTCAGACGACCCAGCTGCGGTCATAAGAAGCTGTGACTGATGGCTGTCCCAGAGCTCTGCTGTGTGTGTGGGGGGGGCTCTGGTGCACACTCCAGGAAGGATGTGCGTCAGTGGAGGCGTCTTGTTTGTCTGCAGCACGTTACTGTCGGGGGTTAATGGCGGTTTAACTGCAGTTCGGGAGCACCACTGGGCTGTGTATGACATAAAAGGACCCAAAGAGGCAGAAGCTTCTTTCTCAGAGCCGTTCCGTCATAAAGGGGAAACCCGTCTCCGAGCTGCCTCTGGTGATTCATGAACCACTAATCAAGCCAGCCGTGTCCCACACGTGAGCTTTCAAACGTGAAGCTGGCAATGCAGAAGGCTTGGAGTTAGGGTTGACATACAGTCTTACACATGTTGGCTGCTTCTTATTCTGAAGGGAGAAATGCATTAGTGTTGTCTGATGCCTCCATCAGTTTAGTTCTTGCTTATTTCACCTGCTTCAGCATAACCTTCCTAATGTGTGTTGATGGTAAGAAATTATGTGTGTTGCACATCAAAGTGTGTTGTTGCCACAAGTTGCTGGAACCCGCCGTCCTTTCAGAAGATGCTTTGAGACGGTCTGTAAGCTCAGCAGACTGGCAGTTCCAGCAGGTGTTTAACTGCTGCTGCCGCTAGTCTGTGGGAGCAGAGTGGGAGTGGGGGAGGGTGTTCGGTAAGGCGGGAACTAGGATGCTCTGTTGAGAGTTTTGTCAACAGAGCACGTGTTTAGGCACCTCTGAATGGTTGCCATGGGAGATTCAAGGATTTCTCTGACCTGTGTGAATCAGTCAAAGCAAAACTGCAGGCATGTTTGTGATGAGAGAATAACATCATAGCATGATAAAAAACTCAAAAGAGTCTATCTTACATAATACACCCTCCTCCCCCCTGCGCCTTCTTTAAAAGCTTGTTCTCAACCGTTCTCCCTTTCTCACTTTTCTCTCACCAATTTAAAGCTATGCTTCCTGCAAGTTGCCTCCCGTCTACAACAATAGCATATGTGCCACGAGGAGTGACTGGCATATGCGCCTCGCGCCATATGGCCCGGGTTTGAGCCGGGATCCGATCTGCACAACGAAAAAACTTCTTCATCCCGCAGCTTGAGCTGCCAGCTCTCTGAAACGAACATTAGGCTCCTTGATTTATGCCTGAGCGTCTACTGTAAACGTGTTGCAGCTTAACACCCTTCCTCATTCTTGTGCCATCAACTCCTTTTGTGAGCCGAAGCACGGAGACGGAGAGGAATAATTGAAACGTGCCAGCTGTCCCCACTCTTCAGCTGTCTTGGCCAGCTTCTCGCTTTTGCCCACTCCCCCCGTTTAACATCTCTGAGTGATTTGCGAAAACATCGCCTTGGCTCCCCTCTTCACCAGCTTGGAGACGCTAGAAGCAGATTACATAGCGTGATGTGTGGGGGGGGGGAAGCAGGCCGGTGCGAATATCTCCTGTGATTTTATTATTGGCGCAATGATTCAACACGGCTCAGCCCTTCTGTTCCTCTCATGCGAAATCATTTATTTGAAATCACCCTGCCTTTTTTTTTTTTTTTTTTTTGATGACTGAATACCTCATGGCCATGGAGTGTTGATTGGCAAGCCTGTGGTTTGCAAAGTGCTGCCAGGATCTGCTCCAGCCATCTTCCACAGTCGCTCACTCGTGAGCTAAGCTTTGGCTCTGAGCGGGCTGCTCGTCTCAGAGAGGAACAAAAACCAAATCATCACGAGCCCGACTGTCAAGAGCCGGTGAATATGTTGTCACCCGAAACCGGTGGGAGACCGATCAAGATCAGCCGCTTTCCCACACACCTCATGCATTCTCCGACATCTTTACACAGATATGTTGCTTTATTTAAATAGCTCTGTTCATGTCATTTGTCAGTGCCCCAACTGTTTATGCTTTGGCAAAGCCGTGAAGGGAGTGAACCGCAGTGTTTGCCTAGGAAATGAGAACACCCAGCCGCCTTAAGCTTCTTTTATACCACAGCGTCCCCCTGGCAGGGAGAGAATTTGCATATTCTCGTATCTAATCTTAAAGAGGTTTTTTGCATACAGGTTCTGTTTTCCTGGTTGTTGTTGTGTGGACCCGGCCCTGGTGTTAGCAGTGAGCAGGTAATTTATGTGACACTGCGATTTGCATGCACGGCATTAGCTTACCGAGGGTTTGAGCTGGGAGCCGAACGTTCTCTCTAAGCCCACCACAGTAAATCAATTAATCTCTTGGTGAATTAAAATGAGCGTGATTAGGGCTGGATGATATGGCTGATAAACGGATCGCGATTTAAGCTTTTCATATCAGTCGATGTTGATAATTGTATATTAGAGTTTTTGCTTTAAATATCTGAAATACTACAAAACTGGGGAAGTGTCCTGTTTTCCCCACAGTTTTCACTTCATGCTGTTGTGGCAAGTTAAGCAACAGGTTGTTGCTAGCTAACCACATTACTGACAACTTGTTGCTAGGTAACCAGAGAGTGAGAGAGTTAGTTGATGCCACCAATCTTGCTTAGCTGGCCATGAAAGGTTGAATGGATAAAGCCTTTCTTCTATGTATGCTTTGCGGTTCTGGATTGAACTTTGGTGACATGATTGAGTATTCCATCAGATATATAATATTATATATTGTTTTTGATTTGTGGTCCATGGTTTCCATTCCATGGCCAAAGAGACGCTCCCCTTTAATGTCGTTGAAAACTCGGCATTTTGAGAAACATGTCAGTAGTTACTTTGGCTACCTGCCACTTTTGCCTTGTTTTCCCTGTCTAAGCTGAAGGATGATTACTTTTTTTAAAATTCAATTTTGGTTACTGAGACTTAATAATCAATTTTAATTATTGTTGTTTTAGCGATTTTGTTTGATTATTTTGGATATTTAAAATGTTTCCCAGTTCCAGTGTTAAGTGTTAAAGGGTTTTTTTGTTTTTCTTTGAGTGTGTATACGTGCATTAGTAAGCCATTATTATTATTATTATTATGTTAGCTGCATATGGTCTCAATTACAATATTGTCGTTTACTGCAATAATTTATCATCCAGCAAAATTTATCATGGCAACTTTTAACAGCAACTCTGAGATTTCACAACAAAACTCCACTGTTCTTTTTGCTTGTGAAAAGGTGAAGCTGTGCTTCCTCTAGATGATCGTAATTAACCCATCCTTGTACAGTTCAGTCAAACCGTTTCAGACCGTACCTTGCTGGACCATCTGGCGCAAAAGTCCCCCTATAGGATCAGATCAGCGCTGGCTCTCCAGATGTTCCACAGGGACAAACGGGGTCAAATGTGAAGGATGGCGAAGGCGAGAACAGCTGTGCAGCGACGCTTTCTTCACCCCGGATTCCCCCCTTGGACACATCAGTCATAACCAGCAAATCTCTGCAGCTTGTTGTCCATCTGCCACCTCGGCCCCTCTCTGCACCCCTCCCAACATGCAGAGTTGCAGCACTGTAAACCAAGGCACGTGCCCCCACTGCAAGTCTCTATCCAACCTCCCCTCAATGAGAGAGCCACGGGTGCAACGAAAAAAAAAAATTCAATACTGGGATGAGATGTCAGCTGGTAAGCAGACCTGCCAACACCCCCTTTGGGAATGTCCCCGCCCCCCCTCCATCCCCAGTGTGCAAACCCAGCAAACAGGAGAGGGGGATCCACCCCCAGGCCCCTCTGCCCCACCACTGGGCTGCCCTCCAACCTGCCTGACTCACTAACACCATCTGCTCAAGTCTGCAGGCAGGATTTTTCGACACCGTTTTTTTTTTTTTTTTTCATACACACACTCGTAAGGCATTTGTTACACAGGACTTCCCGTGGATGTCCTACTGTCTTTCTCAGCAGGAGATTGAAGGCAGCATTTGTTTTATGTCCAGACAAGAAAAAAAAAAGAAAAGCTGAAAGTGGGTGAATCCTGAGTTAAGATGAGTTTGTGGCCAGTTTCCATTTCTGTTTTTTTTTTTTAAAGCTCCTGCCTTTACCTGATTCTAATTCATTTTCAAAACATCTAGTTATTAATACGATACGATTTTCAACATTATGAATGAATTGAAAATTTAACTGTCTTACCGATAAAATTCTTCTGGTTAAAACAATCAATTATCCTTCAAAACAGCACAGTTACTGCGTATCAGTGCTTCATTGAAAATATAAAAATACTGTAAAATATCAGTTCTATGCATCATATCACAGAATATAAAATTTTTTACCTGCAAACTTATGTAGAAATAACTTAACACCTGCATTCCAAAAAGCTCTCTTTCACACACTTTACACTTTGTGAAAGAGAGCAGGTGATTTATTAATTTTTCGCCAGACATCATGATATAGACTGAAGATTTAAGACACATATAACCGCCTTAGGGATTAGGATGAGCAGAGCTATTAGTGGTTAGCTCTAACAAGTATATAAGTGCGTAAATGTAATTATATCCTTATCTTAATAGTGAGACTTGGATAGATTGCCAACTTTGTAATATGAAGTCCAATGTTGAGAATCACACTGGAGTCCCAAAGCAGTTGAGTTCCAGCAGGAATCATTTTATAAATTTGATTAAATATGCCTGGCAGCCATGTTGGATGCTAAACTTGGTGTTGCTCCGTCTTCTCCAGTCCTCATTCCAGCTTCAGAGGGTGTTGTTGTTTTTCTGATAGGAAAATCTGGAAATACAACTTCCGTGTGAGCGCGTGGCATGTCTTGTGAAAGTTACAGATTCCTGGAAGCTTGATGCAGCTTTTCTGCTATTTTTACCTGTATTTTTTTTTAAATGCCTCAACGATGCACTCCTTCCCCTAGCTACAACACCCACACTAAAGAGTGTTGTTATTCTCAGCACAAATTAAGTATTTTGTCCTTATTGATGTGGAAAAACATGAGATTTGTAGTTCCTGACCAGGCAGCCATCAAACGGTGCCAGTGAAGTGTAAAACAGGCTGATTCGATTTTGTGCTTTTGAAGAAACAGGATGGTTTGATATACAGAAATAGCAGCTGAGAGAAGAAAGACGGTATTAAGTTACATTTTAAAAAGTAAGGGTATTTTAATTCTCTCTGTTGTAGTAGTAGCAATTACGCACATCTATACTCAGACACCAGAAAACCTTGTTGATGTCATCGTCGGTTCAGAAGCACATAGACAATTTCAATGATTGTCAGAAAGAAGCATTGTTTTGCTTCTTTCTGACAATTGGTGTCTCCTTTTTCGCTTTCTGATGTGCTCCAGTAAAATAAAGATGTCTGGGCTTAATTTGTTTGCGTCTGCCTGTGCCAAGAGTGAAAACACCGGTGTCCGTCTTTTGTCGTATTCATATGTCCGTGTGCGCGAGTGCCGGAGCTTTTTGCAGCGATTTTAATGAGGGGTCTGCGCCGATACCTCCCAGCTTCCATTAGAGCCCATTAGCATCATCATTAAGATAACCTGGCGCTCGCTGTGGCCCTGGCGCAGCGGCATTAATATGAGAAGCCCCCTTCCATCTCATGGCGCTTGTACCGAGACGTTTTTCAGGATCGTTCGCCTCGCATTGTGTCTGAGAAGAGAACCGGTTGCCAAGGCAACATCACCCGGCGGCGACATTTCGACTGGATATTTGTGGTTTGTGTGTGGATGCTTGTCTCTCTGTCTTTGCCTCGAGTCTTCCTTTTCCCTCTTCTTCTTGTTTTTTTTTTCTTTCTTGCTTGCTTGCAGCAAACAAAAAATAACAAAAAGAAAAAAAACAGGCTGACAGTTTAATCCAAGTCCCAAACCTCTATAAATCGGGAGGTCTATATACGCCTGGACTCCAGAATTCATTTGAAAATCGTGACATCTTAGCTAGCCCCAGTTGACTAATAAATGCAGGGAGGAAGGGTGGGGGGAGCTCAACAAATAAAAAAAAATAAAAGCTCTGCCCTGCCTTTTTATTGGCCTTTTTATGGGTGTTAGGATCCTTGAAAGATTAAGCAGCCTGTTAATGGGGACTGGATATTCCATTAGTCTGCTCCATGTCGAGTTTTACTGGCTTGACAGCAGCTCCCAGCTCTTGGCTTTTTTTTTTTTCTCCTTCTTCTTCTTTTTTTCCCTTTTCGTTTTTTTAAACCGCCAAGAATGCCCATGGAGCTTTTTTAATTGAAACACGAGTAAGGCTTTGACTGAAGTACCGCTGCATCTTAGTTGTAGATTAAAAAGACTGTTCTCATCATTGGACCGTCTTTTTCTCTTCCATTGTCGACGTGCATTTGTGAATACCTTCTGTCTTTGATGTCTCGGCACATGTGATCTCCCCGTGCTTAGCAAGAATCCTACCAGCCGCAGCTTTGATTAGCTCAAGAGCTCAAGAAGTAACGTCGCCATTTCATCAAACTCCTAGAGGTCCGTTCTGCTTTTGATTTGACTGTAGGGGAGGCATACGATCTCTCTTAATAAAACTGAAGAAACGTCCAACATTCTAGTTCTTTTGCACATTGTGATAAATGCATCAGGATGCTGATTATTTTGACACATTATAGGCGTTTCCACACCTGGTAGTCCAATAGGCTTGGTTCGATTGAGGACCAAAGTTGCAACATTTGTTGCATTTTCAGCTGCTGCAGTTTGTTTTCACACTGCACTCTGCCAAACGAAAAATAATCCATTGAGGAACCCGTTTAGCCCCTCGCTTGTCGCGCTGCACCAATGAAGGAAATGATGGGAAGAAAATAATTGTGCTTTCATTACAAATGTCTGCAAAACTGTCAATATTCCGCTAATTTTGAAAAAAAAAAACAATTCTGCTATTACGTTGTTTCTATTAAATACGAAATGCGATTAAAATCACAATTACATAAGTTTTGTCTACATGATATTTAAAAACCGTGTCACACCATGATTCTCCCACTACTTCCTGTGGCCTTCTTCTGTGTGTTTTTGCACCAGCAGTAACATCCAGTTGTTGATGTGCATCTTATGTGATGCCAAAAAAGTGTTTTCATTGCAGTTTTAGTTTGCTAAATAAACCAATTTCAATACCAATTTCGATACGGCCGTAAAACCACCCTGTCCTTGTGGCAAGACATTGTATAGAAAGTCTAGAGTTTTTTTGTCATTGGTGTTAAACAAATTTATTTTTGAAATGTCAAATTGGGGAGCCAGTGAGCACAACTTCTTTCTTCTTGAAATGTGAACTAACATTGAGTGGCGTCACATTTGAGCAGTTATAGGATTTCTTTTTTGTCCTTGACAAAAGACCACAAGCAGTTTCTCCCTCTAGTACCAGACATACGAGTTTGTTTTGGTTGTATTTACCCAGAATGTCTTGCGCTATAGTTCGCTTCCTACTTTTGGAGCAGTCTCCAGCCCACTTGGCATTCACATACGTATTCGAACTGCGCCAGAACTCACTTTAACGGAACTGAGAACAAGGTTTTTAGGCGGACCAGAGTTTGCTTTTTAGGTCCACATCAGAGTTAAATTCCCCAAACAATCCGGACTTTCTTGGCGAATGAACTAGAGTTTGATTAAAGCTGATTAAACAGAGTTAGTGTGAATACACCCCTAATGTACCTGCCACAAAAACACTTAATTGTAGCCATTAACTTGAAGAAACAAGAGTACCAAAAGTAATTTAGGGGGAACGTTGGTGACAACAGCTTGGCCGAGTCCGTTGGGTTTTCCTGTGCTTTCAAAGATATCTGCAGACTGAACAAGAGAGCCAGGATGTAGTGACTTGGTGACAGAGAGGCCACCATCTCTCTTTACAGCACAATTGAAACATAATTATTTCATGCCAGATTGTGTGCTCAGCAAAGCCCTGAATGGGCGCTGACATTTGACTTTAATTAGCTGTGATTTATTCATACTGACTTGATCGCAGGAAGAAATTGGATCATCTGATTATAGTCAAGCATGAAAATGACCTGATTAAACACTTAATGGAACCTAGGGAGAGGAAACAAGGGGAACCTTGCTCAGAGGACACTGGAGCGGTGCTGGGAAGGAGGAGAGGGGCGTCCTTTTTACTCCATCATGGAGACTCATTGATTAGCTATAATTTCTTTAGCGACGCACAGCTGGAGAACTCTTTTGTGACTATTGGAATCTTTTAATAATGTGGGTTAATTTTTCTGCTCACTTAAAAAATTGTACACTCACCTGCCACTGTATTAAACAAACCTTTTTAGTACCGGGTTGGATTCCCGTTTTGCTTTCAGAAGTACCGTACCAACAGAAGTACCAGGAACATTTTGCCAGTAATGGCATGATAGCATCATGCAGCTTCTCCAGACTTTCTGACTGCACGTCCATGATGCAGATATCCAGTTTGACCACATTCCACAGACACTACCCTGATTTGATTTGAGCTTTGTGACACGATGCATCACCATGCTGTATCTAACAAAGGTACGGTTGAGTGGTAGCAGCTGATAGCTTCCTGCCAGCTATCAGCCATTCTTCCTTGAGTTCTGAAAAAAAAAATTCTTTCATCCACACAACTCCTGCTCTCTGGATTCCAGACAGGTTGATTCATAACCATCTCTCAAAGAGAACGCTCTTTTGACTTGACTTCTTTGATGGTGGTATTTGACAAAATGTAGTATTTATTGCTTGTTTCATAATTGGTGACTTTATATTTTTATGGTGTAAAGAAAGAGGAACTGCCTTGTTGCTGAAATGTGCCATTCAAATAAACTTGACTTAAAATCAGTTGAGTTCAATTTGAATGTTGATGTTGATTATTTTTGGCCGTCTCTTCCTCAGGTGTGCCAGCGAATGAGAGCTCCGTGTCGAAGACTTGTGGCTCCGCCAAAGTGTCAGGACTCCAGCGCAGCCAGGAGCAGAGCAACACTGAGGTGCCCTTCGCACCGCCCGTGCCCAGCCCCACCCCGGCTTCGGCACCGACGGGCTCCCCGGCGCTCGCAGCGGCGGCAGCCCCCCCTGAGCCTCGCGGCTCTCGCCTTCCCACCCCACCGCCCCTCAGCGTCAAGAAGGAGCAGCAGCCTCCGCCCCCTGTCCCGACCCCGCCCCTGCTGAAGGCGCCACCCCACGCCCCGCCTCACCTCCCTCACCCGCACTCACACCCGGAGCCCCGTGTGCTCCCGCCCCCGCCTCACCACGCCCGGCCAGTGATCAGCCACCAGGTGCACCACCCTCTGCAGTACAACAGCCTCCACGACATCAGGTAATTTAAAGCGCTGTAGTCGCCTTTGGTGGTACAACCATGAAAAAAAAACAACAACAAAAAACCAGTGGGACTCTGGGTGAGAATTTAGAGAGGAAACACTACAGATTTATGACAAACTCACAAACCTGCGCAAGTACACTCATAAACATACATACTGTACATATACAGTGGGCAGATCTTAACTTTTAAACCCCTGCAGACCTGATATTGTTTTCTGGGCTCAAAATCTGGTCTTGCTCTATTTCTCAACTCTTGTTCTCACTTTCCTTATTTCTTAAATCCAAGCAGCCAAGCTCAGATATCTCTCCATTTTCTTACAGTTCTAGCAAGTGTTAAAGTTTATACTCAATCAAGAAAAAGGAAAATGTAAAATAATTTCGAAACTACAATTTAGCCTTACGATCCCTAAAGATACGTTTTTCTTTGCATGGTTGCACTAAATAATTAAGTGTTGAATAATGTAGCCAATCTCCTGAGGTCCATTGGGATGGACATTTAATTTAGAAAAAAAATCCTACAATTTTATATTTTCAAAAATAACTTCAAATACTATCACTTGAAATACTTCAAATTATACTTAGAGCACTTTTTGTAGCCTAGAATGAACATAAATATATATATTTGACAGAAAACAGACACTTACTCCTTCCCTCCTGTGGTTTCATAGCCATGCTCACTACAAGAATTATGATTAACAATTAACTAATCAGTAACAAGCAACATGCAAATGACAAGTTCAGTAAGCAAAACACAGAAAAATTTCTTTTCCATTCCAGTGGGCGTGGCATCTGAACAGATTAAGATGGTGACCTGAGATTTGCTGAGCTGCTAAATTTTGTGTTTACCTTTCAAAATGTAGCAAACTACTGATGCTGGTAACAAAATTAACATAAAATTAACCAAGAGACACTTCTGAATTATGCAATTATTGATTTCTCTCATGCGCTCTGCTCGCCTCTGGAGATGACAAAAGCAGCTGGACGATTTGCTGTTTTGCTATTGATCTTTACTGCTGAGCTCACTGCTTCCTGTTGCACCCTGTCCATTCAGAACACGCCCTCTGCTGCGGCCGGATTTAGCAGTTAAAGTCTTTCTGAAAACTGAAGCTTTTAGGAAATTTCTCCGCTACTCATTGAGAAATGCATTCTGGCTGAAGACTGTGTTTGCTATTTCTGTAAATAATCATTACCTTTCCTGTTGACTCTACAGCCACAGCAGCAGTCCACTGGGTCTCGCCAAGCAGCACTTGCCCCCGTCCCCTCACCACCACCTCAGCGGGCTCCCGTCCTCAGCCCCTGCCTTGCCTTTGTCCATAGCAAACCTCTCTACCTCGCACTATTCCTCCCTACGGAGTCCAGCCCATCGCCATTCGGCCATGTTTGCAACCCCAGCCACACTGCCGCCACCGCCGACCTTACCGACCAACAGTTTAGTGGTGCCTGGACACCCCGCTGGCACCCCCTACCCAGGTAAAGCCACACACCTCACACGCTTGGTGCTAGCTTCAATTCTTATCTGTCAAACTTATGTAATTGCAGCCAAAAAAAATTGAATTTGTGCCATAACTTTTATTTTGCATTCTCTCACATTACAACCACAAGCTTCACTTTATTTTATTGGTACTTTATGTAACACAAAGTAACAAATAACTGGGTGGAAATTGAAAGGCAAGATACATGTAGCTTTTCTTAAAGGGGCAGTATTATGGAAAATCATGTTATAGTGTTGGTTCCTAATCAAAAACATACCTGGAGTGTTACCTTGATTCTTCCATGCATGTTTGTGAAATCTTTTAGCTGACTTCCTCACTCAGCTCCTTCAGACTAGATAGCAATAATTAGCAACACTTGTACATTGCTGAGCTCATTAAAGGAGCTTCTTCTTCTCTTTTCTGTGGCGGTAGGCAAACAACGTTTTGGTGCATTACCGCCACCTTCTAGATTGGAGTACGAATCATATGCTTTCACTACTACAATCTCCCCAAAACACCCCGTTCTTCTTAAAAAAATAAAATAAAATACTGCTAAATACCACATCCCCAGATGATCTCTGAAGCGATTCCCTTATATCCAAATTACTTTTAATTGTATCTAAATTTCTAATTAACACCTCTCTTTCATTAGCTTACTTATTGCACTCTAAAAATATATATTGTATAGGAGCTACTTCTTTTGTGCAACACTGGTAAAAACATTGTTAAATGATTAATACTGTGATGACTTCCTGAAGGCGGAGTGTTAGAGAGAGCAGAAATTTCTTAGAGACAGAGGTCCAATTTCAAAGTGTTAAATAACAAAGTAAAAGGGGTGCTGTGGTGGCGCAGGGGCAAAGCACAACCCATGTATTGAGGCCTTAGTCCTCATGTCTGTGGTCGCAGGTTCGATTCCCAGCCTGGTGACATTTGCCACATATCTTCTCCCTCTCGCATAACCCTCTTTCCTGTCAAACTACCTTCAAATAAAGGCCACTAGAGCCAATAAAACCTTAATAAAGAAGTAAAATTTCTTTTCAGTCATTTTTGGTATATTTAGCATTTTTACAACAACTAAAGGCAACATAGTTACTTGATCATGCTTTAAAATGGCACTATGTGGCTAGGAAACATATAATACTGCCCCTTTAAGCACTATACGATAGTTTGTGGGTTTATTATCTCATTTATACATATATAACTCATTATGGCTTAGAAATATAGTTTTTTTATGCATAAAGTTTTAAAAAGTAGCTATATTTATGTGTCACAACAATTTAGTCAAAGTTCTGGCCTAAATCCAATCGAGAATATTCGACAGTAACCCAACAGCTGAAATTATTCTGAAAAATTGTTAAAAGTATCGACTCAAAAGGCTTGAATACTTTTAAAATCTTAATTTGTAAAAAAAAAAAAAAAAAGTTATATCTTTGTTTCCCTTCCCCAGTATTGTGCTTTACTTTGTGTTTATGTCCTCATAAAATAAGTCTGTGGTTATGAAACTAGTGGAATTTATAGTGGAAGCTATATTAGTGAAATTGCAAGGCACTGCAGATGTAGGGTCCTAATGTTACTTTTAGTTTTAAAAAAAAAAAAAGTTCTAATTTTTTAATAGCCATGTAGCATAGAGAAGATTTCATGTTCATTTTCCCTCAACCTGCCTGTATTACACTATGGAAGAGCAGGATGTATGCACACTCAGCCAACAGTGAATAAGTATGTCTTATTGGGCTGAAAACAAAGTAATGTATTGTGGACTCCTCTGGTAAGTACTTGTTTATTATTATTTTAATTTTTTTCCCCACTTCTGAAATGATTTGTGTGGATTTTTTAAGTAGCTAAAATCTACCAGAACCCACTGTTTATCTCTCCATCAGTGAGTTTATATAAAGAGGCCGTTTCTTCAGCGTACAAGGCCCTACTCATGGCCGCCGGTGTTTATCTGGAGCACACTTTGCTTTTGGTTTACCTTGTGATGGAAACATTGCTTTCAGTATTCTCTCCAGTTTTTAGAGATTTTAATTGGTTTCCCACAGTCCTCACAGCGGGGACAGGAAAATAAATCTATTTCGAACATAACATGTTAAAGTTGATGAAGTAGAAACTCTAGTAGACAGAAAGAATAAGGCACCTAATTATCTTCCCTGAAGGCCAGCAGCCATCTTTAAGATTAGCACTGCTAACATCAACAAGCTTAGTCTAGATTTTCAACCGGAAACACGCACCAAATGATTCCACATACAGGAATCCTTCTTAGGCATCAAAAACATGTTGTAAACATTGGTTTGATGGAGCATCACCAGTAGATGGACTGTATTTTTACATGTTTTTGCATTGGAAGAAAGGTCATATAAGGTCACAGTTAATAAAGCATTGAAAAAAATGTCAGCTAACGATTGGACCGCCATCCCAGCTGGAGACTTTAGAAATCAGCGAGAGCGCTGCTTTAAGTGAATCACGGTGCTCTCTCAAAAATCCTGCCAAAACTGTGTGATTTGCATCCTTTTAAAACTCGATACAGACTATAACTATTTTATTACCAAAAAAAAAAAAAAAAAAGACATATGGGGCACCAATTTGTGAAATAAACAAATGGAGTCTCCAGTGATGATGGGTGTCTCCCCCCTAAAAAAAATCTCTATATACATATATACATATACATTGCCTTGCAAAAGTGTTCCCACCCTTTGGTCTTTCTTGCGTATCGTCACACTACAACTACAAACTTCTATCATGACTGTGAAGCGGAAGGAAAATGGTACAAGGCTTTTACAAAGAAAATCTGAAAGGTTTGGTGTGCATTTGTAGCCTTTCCCCCCCAAACCCGCCCCTCCTCAGTCGTTACTTGTAAAACCACTTTTTCATGAAAATTCAGCTCCAAGTCTCTTGAGTTAAACCTCTGTCACCGTTCACCCCATCTCGAGACTTAAATTGTTGCCCATTGCTTTTTGCAAAACGTCAAGATTTTAGTCAGATTGGATGAAGAGCATCAGCATGCATCAGTTTTAAAGCCTTGCCACAGATTTTTATATTGGAAATTGGCCCACTCTAGTGTGGGGATCCTTTGATCCAAATAAGAAGGTGTCTACAGGGTATCTACCCTAAAATTTAATGTTAGTCTCATCGGACCAGGACACCTTCTTCCTTCATTTTTGCATCTCCTATTCATAATTTGTGGCAAACAACATTAGCTTCTTTTCTGATTAGCTTTCTTGGAATATTGCTTTATAAACTAAATACTCTCTAAACTTTATCACAACTTTTCCATCCTTGTTCTGACTGATTTGTTCTTGAACAAACCTCTTCACAAAATAGCTAAATATACAGCTCTGGGGGAAAAATTAAGAGTCCACTGCACTGAAGCCCATTGAAAACCTCATGGTTATTCCACCAAATGCTGATTTCTGAACTCTTCCTGAGTTAAACACATTAGCATTGTTCTTTCGAAATGAATATGAACTTGTTCTGCAAATAAATACTAAATCTTTGCTTGGAATTTCAGAGACATGTTGTCAGTAGTTCATAGAATAAAACAACAATGTTAATTTTACTCAAAAATATATTAAGAGTAAAATCAGAGAAACTGATCATTTTACATGGTCTCAGTTTTTTCCAGAGCTGTATATTCAGATTACAATACATAAAGTTAAACTCTCTTTACAAATTAGTGGCTTCTTAAGGCACTGGAATTTATTGTGGAGGATTGGAGTAAAGGGGAATAAGTACAAATGCACAAGATTTTTTTTTATTACCTTAATAATCCCCTTCCTTCCACTTCATTAATACTTTGTGGTTTATACCAAATAAAAGGTTGTAGTGTGACAAAATGTGGATGAAAAATATATACATATATATACATATATGTATATTCCAGGGGTACGAATACTTTTGCAAGGCACCAAAAACCAGTTGTGCTTTTCTGACCTCATAGAGGGCAAGAGTGTGTGTTTTCTGCTGGGATGACTCTTGGTTCTCTCTTGTCTTTAGATACCAGCCTGTTGATATCATTCAACCAACCAATCATGTATTGCCAGCCTCATTCGGGGATTCTGATTGGCACATTGTCACAGGCAACTCTCTTACCACCACCAATGAGTCCCCACGTAGAAAACCCTCACAGCATGAGCTGGAGAAACAGAGAATGCCAGGTGACTATTTTCTTTCTTCTACCCTTGTTGTGAAGACTGACTGGGCGCTCGTGCCTTTTTTTTTTTTTCTTGTGTCCCCCCCCCCCAACCCCCTTACTCCTTTCCTTTCCCCGCCTCCCATCTTTTTTTTTCTTTCCTTTCCTTTTTATTTTCTTTATTTCTTCCTTTTTTTGTTCTTTTTTTTTTTTTTTTTTTTTGGTTTTCCTCGCTCTCCTTTCTTGCAGAGCATGACCTCCTGAGGCAGGAGCTGAACAACCGCTTCCTGGTTCAGAGTTCGGAGCGGGGCCGGGGGCCGTCCGCTTCGCCGCTGGCCCCCGTGTCGCTCCTGAGGGCCGAGTTTCACCAACACCAGCACATGCACCAGCACCAACACACCCATCAGCACACCTTCACGCCCTTCCCCGCCAGTCTGCCCCCGGCCGCCATCCTCACCCCGCCCACCGCACCCCCCATGGTGCGTACCCAAGCCAGAAATGTGAGGATAAGTAACAAGAAAAGCCCCCCCACATCCACCCGCTTCTCCCCCCTTCCACCCGTAAACCTCCAACCGACTCACCTGTCGCACCTCCTCGAATCTCCTCTTCAATGCGCTCCTCTTTTTTTTTTTTTAATTATTATTATTATCTTTTCTTCAATTATTTTTTTTTTTTTCACCAGATAACATCCCAAAGCTTTTATGAATTGCACATTTCTCCCTGCTTTCTTTCAACCGTTCTCCCCGGAACGCCGTGTTCTTTCGATGAACAATATTCCAGAGGAACTTTCCGGAGAGCGGCACGCCCACGCCAGCGCCGCGCCGCGCTTTTACAGAACTCCACAGGCTAATTTCATTTAAACTCTCGTCTTCCCTCTAACTTACACTTAAGATTTTTGCAGATCAAACAGCAGAAATGCCCCGAAGGCGTTTTTTTTCTTTCTTTTTTTTTCTCTCTTTTTCTTTCTCTCAATTGTTTGCATATGGAAGCGTTCGCAAAGAGCAACGAAAGGCCCATTAAACAACTCTTTCTCCCTGTGTGTGTGTGTGTGTGTGTGTGTGTGTGTGTGTGGAAGCATTCCTGCAGATTACATGGCTTCTATGTGGGGGAAAATTAATTTATGCTATTTTTCCTCTTGTATGTGTTTGTGCATTTATGTCTTTAGTTTTAAATTCAAAGCTTCGCTCTCAGTCAAAATGACTTCATTGCAGATAAAGGCTGATGACATCACCGCCAAACTGTTTTGATAACTTTTCTAATTGCTTCCTTGCCTCAACTGCCATCAATTCAGAAAGAGAGAGAGTGAGGGAGGGGGTTGGGGCCGGCGGGGTTGCAACACTGGCAGCTCTCAGATTATAACTGTTCATTCATCATTTCCAGCACACAGCCGATCTCCGGCAGCCTTCTCAGATGGGTCCCCTGTTTGTAGCTTTTCGGCATTAGTTTAATAGATGTAATCCATCACTCTGTGACCTTCTGATTAAGAGCCTGCGGTCCCATTAAGGCCTCTTACAAAGATTATTCCCATCCTGTACATTAGAAATCAAAGTGCTGGTGTTTATGCCGCAGACTCGGGAAAACTACAGAGAGAGCGTGCAGCAGGTTTTCCCGAGCCAACACTCTTTTTTTATTTTTTTTTTCTTATTATTTTGTTATCTGGTCTGCTGCTCATTCCTGACATGGTTTGGAATTATGGTGCAGTTTGCAAGACGTCCCTTTGATCATGAAAGGAGTGATTTTTTTTTTCTTTTTCTCCCCCCTCCCCCCCCAAGTTTCATTTTATTACACCCGACAGCCCCTTTTTGTCCTTTTTCATGGAGAATTTACATTTTTTTGTTTCACTTTGCTCTGAAAACTTGTTTTTATTCCCTTAGAGAAACAAGATTCATGATGATGTCGTTGTTTTTCTGTGAAAGGACAGAAGCAGTGTTTCCTCATTATTTTCTCTCTCTCTCATTTTTTTATTTTTTTTATTTTGTTGTTGTTTTTTGTGTTCTCTTGATGCCCCGAGTCAATTAAACTATGCAACAGCCTTTGGCTAATGGCTGTAATTAATGAAATTATGAAGCTTCTATGTTTGTTTATTGCTTTACGCCCTCAAGCAGCTGGCTTGCCAAATGGTAGCAGCGACCGGCCGCGCCTCCCCCCCACCACCACCACGTCTTTGAACGAGGAATCTCCCGAATTGTTATAAGATGGAAGTATTAAGGTTTAATTTGGCAAAGATGTTTGCCATAAATCCGTGACAGCTACCATAAATTATAAAGGCCAGACTTTGTGTTTTTTTTTTTTTTTTTTTTTTTTTTTCAAGGCCATAAAGCGTCCGGCATTCTTTTTCAGTGTCAAACATTAAACAAGCTGCACCCCTCAGAAATGCAGAGCAGCTGTTTAATGAGCTCTGCTTTTTTTTTTTTTTTTCCCCCCTTCTTTGAATCGGTCCCCCCCAGACTCGGCTTCGGCTGCGTCTGCTCTGCCGCTTCAGGTTTGGATGTGACAGAAAGCAACCAAAAACGAAAACTCCCGGCCCGACCCTGGAATCTGATTCGTAGCCCTTTGATTTAACGATTTTAAATCCTGTAGGCCGAGAGGGCTTTACAGCAGCACTCTCTAAAACTACCTGCAAACGGCTTGTATGTTTGCGGAGCGCGCACAAGCTACCGTTTCCTGTAATGAGCAAATTTCAAAATAGAAGACCAGTGTTGGTGCGCGCCAACCAAAATACAAGGTCCGCCATTCATGTATCTCCCGCTTGGCTTCACATGCATTCGGGAAATGATTGGAGACATTTTTTCTTTTCCAGCATAAAACCACAGATTTTATTTTATGTTTTTTTTTTTTTTTATGCTAAAATCCGGCTGCAATGACTCTAATTGGCTCAAGCCGTGACACAGGAAGGGTTTCTTCACTTCGCGTCCTCCGTGAAACGTTGTCAGTTTCATGCTGATCCAGCCTAAATTGACTCCTAACCATTGCAAATGGCTTCATTTAGTTTCAGTCAAATGAGACTCATGCTGCTCATGTAATCTGCTCATGATGTTGTGCACAGACCTGCTTTTTCACCAAATTTAATTTGAGATGTGCTTTCTCAAACGCTGGGGAAGAAGCCAAAGCTACTCGCTTTCTGTGTTTATCAGTAGTGCATGTTGTCAAAAAAAAGTATTAAAAGTATATATTATTATTTTTTCTTTAAATATTACTCCGACTTCAACATAATTTGATCCCCATGACTGTACTTTTAATTGGAAAATCAAGCTTCGCCATGTTGTTTAATGAAATCCGTGGCCAGTGCAAGCCAGCTGCTTTACCTCCTGGACTTTTTTTTATCAATATCATTATAAATATGTGTCTGAATTTGACCAGCTGCACATGTTTGTCATGTTTTGCACTGTAGAAATATCCGTGTGAGACTCTCCCTAATTCTGTTCTTCTCTTCTTCTCCCCCAGTTCGACAAATACACCCCCAAACTGGACAATCCGTTCATCAGACATTCAAATGTGAGTTTCCTCTGTCATTCTAATGTAAATATGTGTTTTGCATTTGGCAAATCAAATATTTGGCATATTTGAATGTTGCCGTGGGGGCATTGATGGCGGCCGTGGCTTTGCGTGTGCTGAATCGCTCGCGTCCTGTACGAGTCTCTGTATGATTTTGTGTGTTGTTTATTTTGTTTGTTTTTTTTATTTCTTCATTTCCCTCCCTCCATCCCTCCCTCTGTCCTCCCCAGTTCTTCCCCTCCTATCCCCCGACCATGCCAGGCATGCCCCCGCTGCTCCCGCACTCAGGACCCTTCAGCTCGCTGCAAGGAGCCTTCCAGCCTAAGGTCAGACCCACATCCCCGCCCTTAACCCAGAGGCTACGAAACAGGCCGGGAATACCTGGAAGCATGCACACAAACTAGCGACTGCACAGTTCCGAGAGGAAATGCATGGGTTTTTACTTTCCAGATGCGCTATGCTAACACAACAGGTCAACTGAAGAACTACGTCCTCTCACGATGCAAAACATGAGCCGTGAGCGTAGATGCAACCCGATGTGACCCGTAGATGCTCTGGTTTAGTTTTGTTACATTCTTTTCCATAAAATGGAGAGAACTCTATACTTTCTGTTTACATCTTACAAATACTTGAATAATAATGGATTTTTTTATATAACTACACAGCATTTATGTGGAAACTTTTCCCTTAGTTACAGCATTTTTATTCTTCTGTTTTTTCAATGTATAAATATATATTATTTTATATTCTATCTTTGTGAGAGTCTGTTTCCTGTTATTGCTTGACATTTTGCTGCTGTTGCACAGAAATTACGGGATATTTCTACTCAATTCTCTAATATTACTATAATTAATAGAACCTAAGCCGATGTCAAAACTGGTTCCTAACCAAAGCTATCACATGTCGAAAGAAACAAAAGAAAATTCATGGTTGTATTTTGACAATACACTAAACTAGAGTCATTAATTCTCAATGTAGTCAACAAAACCGGCCAATTCAAGAACCGCTTCCTCTTTTTAATAAGAGTTTTAAACACAACCCAAAGTGATGACCTAAATCCGTTTCATCGGATGAGGTCAGACAAGAAATATGGTTTTGTTGCATTTTTATCCGTTTAATAGAGTAAACTCAGTACTTCCAGTCTTACAAATGCTTGTGTAACGTCACTAACTGAGTCCCGACCAGGTCAAGATAGACAAATTGCTATTCAGTGAAACCAGAGGGGGAATCAGGGAGGGGATGTGAAGGGTTAGGCCGGGCGAGTCTGTCTGACATATACTCAGAGGCTGTGACCTGGAGGAAGACACCAATCAAAGCTGGCCCAAATCCGCTGGCCCCAGTCCCAGCTGGCTCAGGCACTGAGGGACCCTTCTGTCGAAGACCGCTCCAGATGGTCCAAGCAAGGCTCTTACACAAAGCCCCTGCTAAGTATTCTTGGAGATGAGCTTGAGGTTTTTTTTCTTTCTTTCTTTTTGGTTTATATTAGCATCAGCTATATAGTAGCAGTAATTACGGATTAGGGAGCTTTAGTGTTACTGAGGAAGGCCAGGGTTTGATATTTATCCTGGTGACATAAATCTGGAGGATCACACTGTGGTTTTTGGAAAGATTTTGCTTTTGGCACACCTCGTTCCAAAGTCATTGAACCTCAAAGTAAATCATGAGGTTTTATTTCCCAAGTTAATTTTTTTTTTTTTTTTTTTTTTTTTTGCAAAAGTAAACATGAATGAAGCATTTAATTGGACTTATTTTAATTTTTGATGTAAATGGTGTGTTAATTACATTGGAAAATGTATTAACTGCTGCCTGAATGGCCTTGTGTGTTAAAAATATGTTTCTCATTTTAAGATAATTTACCTGAAAAAATAGAGGATATAATAAACCAGTAGAAGTAAAAAATGAATAAAAATAATCCTATTAGGAGCAAAGCCAACACTCTACCTTGTCATAAAATTTTGAAAAGAAAAATGTGAGAAATATCTAAAGGGAAAGGAGATTATAGAGGAGTCTGCTCCTACACCTGCAGAAAGAGAAAAACAAAGCAAAATCAAGAAACCATGGTAACAAACAACATATGCATATCTAATAATAACAATTACAATGACTCAGTTAAAATAAAAACAAAATAACCAGGAACTGACATTTCAAACCATCTCTACTGTCTTAGATGTCTGGTTAGCCTGATTAGCATTACTAAAGCAAATATGTGACTTAATGTGCTTTTTTCCCCAGAGCATGCAGACTTTGACATTAGCTCTCTGGTTTCCAAGGTTCCTTAAACAGAGCAGGTTGAAGGTTCACATGGTTAAAATAGGTCAACTTTCCTGTTATATGTTCAACCTTCCAGTTGGTTCTGTGTACATCTGCCATTTCACCAATCTGATGAAACATCTCAGAGTTTGGCAAAACATCTGATTCAATTACAAAACAACCAAATATGAACTGGATCCAAATGACCAGCAAACACTAAATTGTAGCTCTCTGATTTAGTAGCCTGAATAAACAGCCAACGTGCCAATACGATAAAATAGTTTTTTTTTTGCTAAATAACTTTTTGGTGCATTTATTTTCAGATACCTCAACAAAGCTGAAAACGGCTAACTTCAGGTCTTCTTTGTCTTGTAAAATAATCTCTGTAGATTATTTTACAGAGATTAAAATAATCTCTGTGTGACTGTGTGACCATGGGAGCTCGTTCTTATGCACAGTTTCATCAGACGGGGACGGTCAAACCAAAAAAATCTGCCAAATCTGGTCAAAAGCCTTAAATCTCCCATTGCATTTCCAGTCATGCTTTACAGAAGCTTGAAATTAAAAGCAACAGAAAAACTGGCAACAAGAAAATGATCAACAAGAAACACCCAAGTAGAAATGCACTAATCCACTTAGGGAACAGCTGAGTACACCTGCTGAGTTCAAGAAATCCCCATTGAACATGCCTAGATCACAATAATCTTCAAAGAACACATTAGGTTGCTAACGTCTAGTTTTTGTCTACTGTACTTCTGGCTTATTTTTAATACCGAGCATTTTTCCTGTTGTTTCTGCCAGGCTTCTAATCCCATTGACGTAGCAGCGCGTCCTGGAGCCGTTCCTCACACACTTCTACAGAAGGATCCCCGGGTAAGCATGGCCGCCATCATTCTGCCGTGGTGCTTCTGGTGAATGCCAAACACACACAACAAGCGAAACTATCGGGTGCGTTCCACTTACCTCAGAAGTCGGAGTCAGAAACGTTTGCGGTAATAACATTCCGGTTGACGTAGTCGGAGAAATCGGGATTTCAACATGGCGGCGCGCAAGTAGAGGTTGTTTGCAGTACCGCTTATGAACATCGTTTTAAGCGAATGCCACTTTTTAATTTAATTAAATTTAGCATGTTTCCACCACAGCTTACTACTGTTGATGTGACCAGCGGCCATACTGAAACGCAAAGTCAGCCATAAAAGTCTTCACTGGGGGTCGTCAGAGTTACTCCGAATTTTTGACTCCAGTGGGCTTTCCAGTTGATTTTTCTGACTGCAAATGGAACGCACCATAAGTCTTAGCGTCTTTAGAAACTTGTATTTTATGAGTCTAAACATTAAACCTGCTTTGACATGTCTATATTTCTGTTATTAATGATCCTCTGTTGTCCATACAGATGAGTGATCCATTCAGGACATCTGTTAGGGTGAGTTGACACATTTGTTGATTTATCTAAAACCCTTTAGTTCTCTGGCCAGGCCACAAAGTCTCATGTACAATCCCAGTCAAGCTGATGCTGGGCTTTGGAGTATCGGGGTTAAGCATAAGCTCCGTACTGGGTTCAAGCCAGGGATACATATTTCTAAATTGGTTGCCTGGTTAAAATTTCTGACTTCTGCTTTGTCGTCTGGCCAGAAATTCCTAATGCCAGCATTGATTTTTAATTTTTTTTTAGCTCGCTAAATTAAAGCCAGGACGCTGACTGTAGTTTCTCTTCAAATTTTTAGAAACCTGGCAAGTGGTGCGCGGTACATGTCCAGATTGCATGGCAGATCTACCACCACCAGCAGAAAATGAAGGTGCGTGAGACGGGCTGTTCTGTATCGTCATGTCAAACCAGACACATAGCAGTGATTGTTAAATAATCACCTACTATACACAGAGATTACATATGCTAAGAATAAATTACCCACAAACGAGCCGCTGGTTTGAAAAGACTAGGCAGAGCTGGTAACTGATGATCATGAATACTTTGGGTTCATTGTATCTACGCAAAACATGTAAACCAAAGTAAAAATTATCTAAATGTTTATATTTAAAACAGGAAACATCAAATTATTCCTTCTTCTAATGACTATAGTAATATTAATATCACTAACATATACACTATAAAACTACATTTTACCTTTTAATGTTAGAATAATGTAATGTATTCTAACATTATTGCCGATAACAATTTCATCTGGAGTTTTTTTTTTATATTTATTAGTTAGATTTTGATTCAAAGGCTTTCTTCGGCCTTTGGATCTTTGTCATCGTGGATTTATTGCTCCTAATCAGCTTGCATGGATGGTTTGACAGAGCTAGCCGGAACTGGAGAAACGCAGCGAAAAACGAATAAACCGCCCGCTGTGTCACTGGAAATGCCTCGCCCGCCGTTATCCACTGGCCTAGTTTTCCTTTGTCTGACTGTCGTCGTCTCTGCCTCTTTGAATTACAGCAGATGCAGCTCGACCCCCACAAGCTGGACATGAACGGGAAGCTGGACCTGTTCAGTCGACCTCCGGCCCCAGGAGTCTTCCCTGGGTTCCCCTATCCCCACGACCTGGCACGACCCCTTTTCCCCTCCACAGGTCAGCTGATTTCCTAAAACCTAAATGTAAAAAAATCACAAATGATCTTTTTACTGAAGCTTTTCTGCCTTTATGCAAATAAGAATTTCTAATTTCATTTAAAAAAAAAAAAGAAAAAAAAAACGGAGTGGGTATTTTTCCTCTCGTGTAGTGTTTGGTTAATTATAGGGCTTTTTCAGCAAATGTTTTGCCAGTAAAGGAAATCAGATTTGTCTATGAATATGCATGACTCTCAGATAGGTAATTGACTGATTTGCCCTGCGTTGGGGCGGGTGGGGGGCTACAACAGAAAGGAGAATGCCCTTTGACTGGTAATTATGCTGTGGTTTGTCAGAGGCATTCATATAATTGGCTCTTTCATTAACAATTCATGAGATGTGGTTGATGGTAACAATGTTTTGTAAAAGAAGCCATTTAGTTGTGTATTCAAAACCTGACCTTGCCGTGCCGCTGCAGGTTCAAGCACAAACGCGTAACCGCGGCAATAAAAGGGAAATGTGAACGGCAGCCCGCGTCGACTCTGTGTTCAACATGTTTTTGCATTTATTCACATTTTATTACTTCTTAGCGTAGGAACAGATCAAGATTTTTTTTTTCTTTTTAACGGGTTTCTGTGGAATATTTCTGTCGTCAACATCTTACCTGCACTTGAACTCCTTTGGTGTTTTTCATTTAGTGTAAATCTTGGTCTTAAAATAATTCTAATCTGACAAATGACAATTGTTTATGCAAATGTCTTTTTTTTTTTTTACTTTGTTACCATCATTATGTTTGCATTATGTGATTACCTACAAAGAATTGTTTAGCTGATAAATGATCAGTGGGAAATAGAAAGGAACATGTAAGGATTGTTGCTAGCGCACCACTGCCTTTTTTTTTTTTCTTTTTCTGCATAAAAGGTTTAAAGGTTAAAAAAAACAACATAAAATAACATTAGGATTAAACCCCTGTTATGTTTTTGATATTGGATTTAAATCTCCCACAGCAACTAACCTACATTAATACTAAACAAGACTTGTTTTGAAGGGAGTTTCTTAGAGATTAAATTCCCATATTACTGAATAATGTGAGTGCGTCTGTGTTGATAGGCTCTGCACACCCAGCACCCTCCCCGTACGGCCCCGCCCCCCACCCCAGTGGCTTCCTGCCTCCGAGCCATTTGGCAGGTAAGTGTAAGTAACCGCACATTCACAATCGTTTGACCATATATCTCCTCTTTCTCTCCATGCATTCCCTGCTCATTCTCCCCGTTTTTTGACTCGTGTTTGAACATGGGGTAAAAAAATTTTAAAAAAAGCCACCAGGGCGTCATTCAAATCGCAGATAGATAAAGTTTGGATCTCAGCTTTGGTTTTAATGATCCTATTGACCACGAGCTGCTGTATATTTTTTAAGGAGACATGCAGCTCATGGATGTATCTGGTATAACTCCGTCTGGGCTCATAAACACAAACATGGCCTCCAGACAGAGATTATGTTACACTATTTTCTGTGCAGCATAAATTTTGTCTTTTACGGAAACGGACTGGATTTTACATTTATTGTACTTCATTTATTTCATTTTTTTTTATTACAGAGAGCTTATTTGGACCTAGAGTTACCAATTGATGTCATTCAATAAACTGAAGATCAAATAATTTTTTATCTGAAGAAAATGAATAAAATAAAATGAAACATTCTAATAATTTCAGCTTTTTTTGGGGGGGGGAATTATTCATTTAAAATCGACTGATGAATGTTATTCATACATGTTTTTTGCCCCCTGTAAGTGGTCAGGCTTCTACACTGAAGTCAATCATTCAGCAGATTTTCAGTTTAATTAGCTCTCAGTTTCCCCGTCCAGCACCGGACCACCGTCAACATTGCTCCAAGAAATTCAAACTAATTTCCACATCAGGGAGATTTGTTTCTCTTGCCCTATCAAACTCCAGTCAGTGCCAGTAAATCCTGCATCCTGGCTGCCATACGACTTACCAGGCAGGGAGTTAGGATGGCAGCGCTAACAAAAAAAAAAAAAAAAAAAAAAAAAAAAAAGAAGGAGAAAAAAAAAAAAAAACTCGCTTGTAAGAGAAAAGCTGAGTAAAACGGGTTGGTGTCGGGGTGAGTACTGCTAACCGGCTCCCCCTCTTGCTAATCCCTGTTTGGCATTTTGCAGATCCTTTCAGTCGCTCCAGTTCCTTTGGCGGCCTCGGCAACCTTTCAACCAGTGCCTTCGGAGGATTAGGCAACCCCTCGCTTGGTAAGCGCTGCCCGGCTCTCTCCTCCTCCACCGGCTTCCCCTCTTCTCAGTCGGGGCCCCCTGTGGCCAGAAGCACAGCACAGAACAGAGCAGAGCAGGAAAGCGTTAGGCAACAGGGAGAGCGAGGAGAGGAAGGCAAAAGACACTTAGCTCTAGTTTCTGTGTCAAACCAAAAACCCCTGGCCCTGGGAGACCCGACAAAGCAGTACAACACACAGCAAAGCAAAGCAAAGCAAAGCTCCTCCCTGCCTCCACTTCATCCATCAGCGATGTTTCCAACAGCCTGGCTTTAATCTGACTTCACTGCTGCCAGCAGGCGCTCTTAGGTTTGCTGTTTGGTGACAATTCATCTATTAATTATTCGACAAGCCCCCTTTTTGCATCTCCATGGAGGGGCTTTCTCTTTTCTCCCTCTGCATCCTTCCCTCTATGTTTTCCTCTCGTTTTCATTATCCCCCCTGTTTCTGTGTGCCAAATCAGTCACCCTGTTGTGAAAATGGGATGTGATTGGACTAGACATGCTGTGGAATGCTAAGGTCTCCCTTGGCTTTTCACAGCTTTCTTCTCCAGAGGGCGAGTGAGTCTCCTCTGTTCATCCGGTGCAGAAAATGGAGAGGAGGGAAAGGGGGGGTGTTGGGGTTGGGGGAGAAGCCCTTCAGTCCCAAAGCAAAGCCTGTGTTGTGGGGAGCCATTAACCTCTAACTCTTCCAAGCAGCTTCGGGGAGAGAACCTCCAGAGACAAAGACAAAAGCAGCTTTTGTTGTCGAGTCTTTCTCGTCTTATGTGTCCTCAAGAAGGTTTTGTGCCCAATTAACTTAGAGAGTCCAATGTCTGTCTGCCTTCTTTCTCTTTTTCTTTTTCTTTCTTTCTTTCTTTCTTTCTTTTTTCCTTTCTTTCTTTCTTTCTTTCTTTCTTTCTTTTTTTCCACCGTCAGGGTCCAATAGTGTGTTTGGTTCCAAGGAGGGGCCAGGAGGACTGCCCACTTTTGGCAGCCCCCACCACGACACCTGGAACAGGCTGCGACGCACACCGCCATCTTTCCCCACCCCGCCGCAGTGGCCCAAAACCGGAGAGGCTGAGCGAAGCAGTTCCGCCAACAGCCATGACCGAGAACGAGACAGAGAGCGAGAGCGAGAACGGGACAGAGAGAAAAGAGACTCGTCCATCGGGAAAGAGGAGAAGGATAAGGACAGGTGGGTAGAGGACGGATGGCTTTTGTTTTCAGACACTTGGGACTTTGTATAAATTAATACTAGATATTGGTGAAACTCTCTAAAGTACTACAAGATTTGGGTTACCAGATCAATCCCCGCTTCGTCCATCTTCATCTTTTTGTCCTTGCGCTGGACACTTCTCTTGCCTGCTGGTGGTGGTCAGAGGACCTGATGGTGCCGGTCTATGCAGCTGTGGCTACTGCCCAGTAGCTTGCTACCATCAGAGTGTGAATGTGTGTGTGAATGTGTGATTGACTGAATGTAGTATGAAGTTCCTCTGGGATATCTGGACTTGATAAAGCTCAAAATGATGAAAGAGCAACTGGATCTTGAAAAATGTGAAACTCCAACTATTAATCTGACGTAGTGTCCATGTAAAGTGATTTGTAGTTGCCTCCTATATGTAAATAAGTTACATCACAAAGCAAACTAAAAGCAGATGTGCGAAAAAAGTTGACAAAAAGAAATTGGGAGAGTTTCTCTAAGCAAGGGTTTAGCAGATTGTAGAGGTGACTGAAATTCAGAAGCAGAAGGTAATTAAGATGAGGATAAAGTTAGAGAAAGCCAACAAATTGTTTTGGTTTTTTTCTTTTTTCTTTTGGAAGACTATGTTGGAACCAAAATAGTATAATTTGATTGAAAAGAATCTGCTTAATATAATGTGCTGATTCAACAAGTTGTTCCGTTGTACCATTACAGGGACTCCGTGGATCGCAACCGCCACTCTAACCGCTCCTCTCCTGCCTCGGCACCAGTCAGCTACCAGATCAGCAGTCTGATTCGCTCAAACAGTCAGAACTCTAGCGATTCAGGTCGACATCACAGCGGCAGTGTAGACCGCGTCCGGGAGGCGGAGAAAGAGCTGCTAGAGCGCCAGAGGGAGTCATCTCTAGCCGACATAAAGGTAAAGGAGAGCCGCTCGCCGGGGAAGGAGATGCTGGAGAGGCGGACCTCAGAGGACTCCATCAAACCCACGCAGCGTACGCCTTCGCCCTACTCCAAGGCCATGATCAATGAGCAAAGCATGAAGCTAGCCGGTGGGCTCCCGTCTGCGATCAAGGACATAGAGAGAAAGGAGCCTCCGTCTGCAGAGCTCCTCCACAAAGTGAAAAATGACATGAAGATTAAGGAGGAGAGAAAGGAGGAGCAAGAGGTCATGGTGGTGAGTTCAGAGCCAGCGCCCCAACCTGCAGTACAGATCCTCCCTGTACCTGTCAGCCAACCAGGAAACCCTCACCACCACCACCCACCGTTGTCACAGCAGCCTCCTCTTCCCTCGCCCCGTGGTAGTGACATCCCGACACCGGGCCTACACGGTGTCCCCATGTCACACTCTCTTCCTCTATCCATGAGTGCCATGCCTCAGATGGGCAGCCTCAACGTACTGGACAGAGCCCGTATGGCTCCCTTCATGGGGGTGAGCCCGCTGGCAGGACGGGAGCGCGTGCCACACACCGCCTTCCCCTGGGACCCGCTTCGAGAGGCCTACCGCAGCCTGGACCTGCAGCGGCGCATGGACTTCCAGCTCAGGGCCGAGCAAGGACACCGCTTCCCCAGCGTGTACGAGCAGGAGCGCGCCTACCGCGAACGGGAGGCTCACGACTATTCTCACCACGAGCACCTCCTGGAGGTGCGCAGGGAGCACGAGAGGATGCGACAACAGGCGGAGGAACGAGAGCGCCTCCACCTGAGGGAGGAGCTTGACAGGGCCCGCCTCCATCAGCTACACCAGTCGCCGATGGAGGGCCATCTACCCCACATGCCCCCCTTTATGCCACACTTAGGAGGCATGCCATACCCAAGACTTAGCCCCTCTACAGGACACAACGGTCCTCTGAACAGAACGCCCCCTACCGCCGCGTTAAGCGCGCCCCCGCCTCTTGTGCCAGCTGGCAGTGCCCGGCCAGCCTCACCCAGGAGGACTACCCCCCTCACCACCACCCAGGACCCGAGGGACTATTCCCCGTCTAGCAACCCCAAAGAAGTAGAGGCTCGGTAGTTTCTGGAAACTCGGCAAGCCTCGCTTCTGTTTTGTGGAATACCATGATCAAAGATGCACTGCTCCTTTACCAGAGAGGAGCGAACCTCCCCAAGGGAAAGGGTATGATTGTACAAAGTAAAGGTGTGTAAGGCTAATTAAGCACATGCCATGGCTATTTTTAGTGGACTGGATGTTCAATAATGTCGGTAAAGATGACACAAACGTGTGGATGTTTATTTCCGACTTAAATATTTGATAATTATTAATATATTAATCCAATACCTTATTTCTGCTTTGTGCCGAAAGGAAAGGTCCTAAATAAGTTTGTACATTTCCTATCTTTGTTCCATGTATAGATATGATTTCTATGAATTTTATGTACTTTGTGCATTAGTCTTGCCTTTTACAATATTTATCCCAGTCTATTGTGAGACATATCCTTTATGATAATGTAAAGACTTGATTTTGGATTCAACCATCAGTAATTTAACCTCATGGTACCTGGATATCCTCAATGATGACAATGTACATTGCTACATTATCAATTTATTTTGTTTATTTGGTTTGCCTTTGAGATATGCAGATAAATATATAAATATATATATAAATATATATAATTATATATAATGTTTGTTCAATCTCTGTAAAGAAAACTGATGTAAATAACCTGTTAATATTCTTTGCTGCAAGATTGCGTTGTAAATTTATTAGTCTTTTTAACCATTTCTAGAAAAACAAAATTAAACGAAACAACGTGGAATCACCTGCCTGTTGAAAATCATGGTGTCAAACAGCCAGCCAACGGATGGAAGTCACAAAGGGAGGGTGTTGTACGGAAGCCTAGATGGATCGTCTGCAATCTATGCAAAGCAGCACACAACACCCTAACAAAACGAAATCTACTGGAACAAACTGACAATACTGGAGAAGCTGAGAGAAACTTGGATTTAGCACATGTTCATATGTACCAATGAAAATCATCTGGATTATTCAAAGACTTCCAAGACAGAAACTGGACCAGCTCCAAACAGAAAACGGACACTGTTGGGTGGACATCAGAAGGACTTTATCTGTCAACCTTGTGGTGTTGTGCAGTTGTTTTTCTTAGACTCTTGTATACAAAAACAGTAGAGTTTTAGGCGTGGAAAAAAAAAAAGAAAAATGAACATTCATGGTTTAAAATGTACGGAATAAAGTTTGGACCTAATGTCAAACACTTCCGGTCTACCTTTCGTCCCGCTGTAAAAATGAGTAGCGAATCCGTCTGCCGGTCAAAGCTGCCGAGTGGTATTTCACGATGAGATTGATGGCTTCGCCGATAACTCTTCTGCCTCCGTTTTCTCACAATTCAGTGTTTTCTCATTTTATATCTAGCTATTACTATGAAATCATAAAGTCAGCTGAGCTGGGCCAGCCAAGTATAGCCCCGGCCATCAGATCATTTGACCATAATCTGTCATACATGGGCTGCAGAGCTCTTCGTGGTGGAATCAATGGGATTGGGCCAAGGCAATACAGGGAGGACTAATAGAACATTGATTTTGTATGAAAGCGGGTTTTGAGTGTTTGTGTTGCAGGTAACCGGTATTGACTGGCAGCCCAGCGGCATATTGACCTGCGGTCTGGACTCATTACGGGGAGCAACGCCTGGGAGGAAGGCTATCGGATGGCGGGGAAGAAGCTCCCCCCTTCCTCGTGCGTGCCACTCATCTGCTTTTCTAATGAGGCCGGAAGGCTCTCCGGAGTGGGCCGCAGAGGGAGTCCTGAGGTGCCCCCGTCCTGTTATCGACAGGGCAGCGGCTGCGCTCGCCGCCTGTCTGGAGACGGCCAATTCATCCTGATAATGCTTCGACTACTCATCTCGCCGCCCTGCGCTCTGCTCCTCACGATCCTGTGCCATGGTAGCAGCCCCTTAATGACAGCGTGGATCAAACCGTGGCCAGGTCATTAGGGGATGTTATTGAAAATCAATTGCGCTCCTGTGTCTCGCACACTCCAACAGGGTTTTTTTTTTTTTTTTTTTTTTCAAAATGGCTCCTTGAAAAGACTGTTTGCCAGAATCTGGCCGGTGTATTGGGAAGGCTTAAATCACTATCACTTTCAATTTAGACTCCTGGTAATTGAACCATATATTCCTCATGTGGGTAGCATCTGTCAGAGGCCGGCCTCGATTAGCACTGAGTGTTCTTCGACCCAGGATGACAAAAAACAACAAGGACTGTGTCTCACAAAAATATTCGCATGCTTTGTTACATTACGGCCACAGCATCCAGCTGTACAGACTCATTCATTGAGTTAGGATGTTCTAGAAATATCTATTTATTTCAGTAACTCCATCACCAAGCGGAACACATTGTAAAGATTAATCAGACTAATACTGATGTTTTAACACCTTTATTTCTCTTAATCATGATGATTTTCTGCTAGCAATCATTAAAAAAAACAAAATATAAGATTAAAGTATAACACCAGACCAATAAAAAATAAAAATAAAAAAAAAACACTGATACATTTTTATGTGCCACTTTTCTAAGAACTCTGACACTTTATGGGAATCAAACAAAACTACAAAGAGAGCGCAAAAAACAAAACACTTTAATACATAGCAGTGGGCATAAAAACACAATAAGCATAAAACAGGACATTATTTGTACTTTAGAAGCTGTTCTGAGAAGGTGCATTTTGAGATGTTTTTTTAAAACAGACATGTTTGCTTAATTAAGATACCTGCTTAAAGGTTGTTTTCAAAAGGTACTTTTAATCTGACAAACACAACTCAACAGGACACATATTCTAATTTATTGAATATGACCGTAAAGTGTAAGAAAACTGATATATTGTTTATAATTTAGTTTTTTCATGCTTCTTATAATTTAGAACAGGCAAGCTGGTATCAAAAAATACAAATGCATGCCACACTTTTCAGATAAGTGTGGCATGCATTTAAGTCATTTTGTTTCAACTTCACAGACGCATTTTTCCACCTCTGGTTATGAAGTGCCCTGAAATTTACGATTGTTGCAGAATTTGAACAAGTTCAAAGTGGATACTTTTGTGAGGCCCTGATTCATATCCCTCTTGTCACGGTGTGGTGATGTATGTATTTTTTTTTTCTGGAACAAAGTGTTTACCAGGTGAGCTTCGGTGTACAGAAACGCACTCGATCAGCCTGTCTTGTGTTTCAGCCGTTTTTACCGCTGCGGCCCTCCAGAGATGAAAAGCTCCATCAATTTCACTCATCGTCTGGCAAGGTCAATTTATTTCAGCACACAGTCTATCATCAGATGGGAAACGATTGACACCTCGCCTAACACATCCAACCTAAGGTGGATTATCAAAGCGTCTGCAGTTGTCACTTTCTTTTTAGTCATTACTCATGTGTGGGAGCGATTTTTTTTAAGATGATTATTTTTGTCTCTTACCAGGACTGTACATAATTTTTCTTTTTTTTATTTCCTCATTTCTCATTGACGTTGATTGTCGTTATAACAGGATTTCTTGTTACAGCGCCTTTGCGAGATAGAGAGAACGCTCTTTTTGGACATTTTTTTGTTTTTCCTCATAATCCCAATTAATAGGATACAGCGGCATTTGAGGTAAGACGTTGTCTTATTGTTCCAGTAATCCTTTTTTTTTTCCATTTATCTGAGAGAAACCTCGATGCTGAGGGTTTGGGATTGAATTTTCATGGTATAAAATGGCTCCAAAAAAAAAAAAAAAAACGCTTGGCACAGAGCTGCACCCCAGATTCAACGAGCAGTAGAACAGGCCAGAGGGACTTCTTACGGAGCACAATGGCAGCTAATAACACAGTGCCAAGCTAATAGGATGGGCAAGAAATGAATGGTTCGGTCCAAGCTTCTTTTCTCTGTCCTCCCCCGACTGATAAAACATGTATGAAAGCCTTTCTGAGCCACCGTATAGTGGCTCCCTTGACTTCTTTCCCCCCAGCGAGACTTAATGCATTAGTTCTCATTTGAAAGCTGTTTTGAAATGGAAATTGCTAATGAGGCGGGAGGCCCCGGCCATGAACCGCATTTGGATTGCCGGGCTCCTTTTTGCTGAGGCCTGGTGATTTGGGAGGTGGCGGCGGCGCTTCTTGGTGTTCAAGCCTGTCTGTCTGTGGGGGACAGCAAACCCTGACGAGTCGACAGTCATTCTGCGCCACTAAACTACATCTGAACGGAGTGAATTTGGTGAGAGAGCATTGAGTCGAGGAGGGCTTTGGCGGTGGCTCGCTGTCAGTTCTTTCTTTGTGAGAGTGCGTGTTGTTAGGGTAGCAGCGCACATCCTTCATCTTTTTTTAGCCCCCGGTGTCAACTGAGCCGCAGCTGACAGAAGCCAGGCCACTCATTGGTTAAGGAGCTGACTTGGACACGACGAAATGGTGTGAATTCTTTACCCTGGTGACAAAGTGCTGTCTAATGTCTTTGCACCTCTGGACCTATGACAAATATTCCAGCTGCCTCACAGCGCCGCCTCCAAAGCTATGCAGGGAGAAGAGAGCTGGTAGAGGAGGAGGACAGATTTACTGTACGGCCAGCCGCCGGTCCCAATACTCGCACTACACCCCTCTATGAAGTGTGTACTCAGTGGAAGTCCACATAAGGGTTAGAGAGCACTGGTTACAGGAGTGTGAAAACTGGAGAATTGGACCAGTACGGGTTACGTCATCGACTTGCGCCTCTGCGTTGTAACTGCGACATCCAAAATGGCGGGAACGAGTGTTAAGGGCCATACTAATAAAAAACNACAGAATAAAATTAANAGAANAAAGTAATAAAATTACGAGAACAAAGTCGTAGAATTATGAAAATAAAGTCATAATATTGCGAAAATAAACTTGTATGAGAAAAAAGTATTCAATTACAAGAATAAAGTTGTAGTATATAGAGAATGAAGTCGTAATATTACGAGAATAAAGTCAGAATATTACCAAAATAAAGTCCTAAACTATTACTTTATTTGCGTACAAGTTTAATCTAATTTTAAACGTCCGGCATATGTATTTCTGCGTCCCAATCATTTTGTGAGATATATTTGGTTGTTAAAATGTGTTTTGTTGTGACCTGTTGAACACAAAGCTAAAATCAATATCATTGATATTCGTACAGTAGAGTGAAACAAAAAGTATTTCAACACTTCAACGCTTTTTTTTTTCAACATTGCCATATTTTCACCTTTTCATTCAAAACGTCACATGCAGCAATGAATTGTGGGTGATACACTTTACCGAAGTTCACCTGGATGCGGACTTGATCAAGGGTTCAAGTCCGCACCGGAGAATTGGGACACACGATACACTCGAACCCTTCGGCGGGAGCAAGAGTCGCTCAGAGGAACCTCAGAAAGCAAACGAGGCCAGCGGAAGCAGAAAAGGCAGATAGAAAAAGAGGAGGTCCAGTTGAAAAATAGATTTTCCACTTTGATTCAATTTTCAGGATTTTTCCAGCCTTTCCCAGAGCCTCGCAATCTCTTACACTGGCCGTATTATGTACACAAGCTGTAAAAAAAAAAAAAAAAAGAAAGAAAGAAAGAACATTTATGCAGCTGGGTGCATCTGGCAGTGATACGCTTTTCATTCAAGGACTCTCAGGATGGCAGCGTGCCTACCCCCGCCACCCTCCCCGTTCTATGTATGGACACCAGACAAAAGCAGACTTAAGGAATGGGTATGTTGGGTAAAATGAGACTCCCAACGCTTTGGTCTTGTTTTAAAATTAGAGAGATTCTGAGGGAAATGTAAGCCATATGCATCTTGTCCAATTTGGCACAGCCAACGCGCATGATTAACCGAAGAGACGTTAATCAAAAGTGGCTCAGCATTTGAAGGGGCGGTGAGAGGCGCTGCCAGCTGGTGACAACATGGCTTGTGTGCGCAGGCCAAGAGTGAAGTTTATTTGAATATGCATCTCGCCGTGACCGTTTTAGTTTTAGTTTTCTTTTTTTTTTTTTTTTTTTTTTTCCTCCACCATGACTCGCTCAGCAGAGCATTCCTGGCTCTTCGCTGAAATCGCCTCAGAGCCGTTGGCACCTGGGAAAGACAGAAGTTTTCCCAAACCACAAAATTAGAAATTCAGTTGTAGCCGATGCCTTCTGGTGGCACAAGCTTTTGCTCAGTTTGACACTGGCACACCTAGTTTCTGGCGTCCGTAAGGGAACATTGCCCATGCAATTGGAAATTATGGAATTCATACAAAAACAAAATAAAAAAAAAATAGCAGCACATTCAAAAATAAAACACACTTTCTTTCCATAATAAGCTGTCTGGTGCCCCTGCTGAAAATATGCTGTGATGTTTGTAAAATATAAATAGAGCGTAATAATTAGAAGTAAGTTAGAGATTTTATAGCACAGGAAGCTTTGCTTGCTACTAATATTTAGCAGTTGTCAGGAATGTGATTCAAAACAGCCCAGAGAATTGAAAAAAACAATGTACTGCATTCATAGTTTTAGGAGTATAACTTCATCTTACAGACTTCAGTGTAAAAAAAAAAGACATATTAAAGTCACACATTAGCCAATACTACTTTGCACAGTCTGTCTAAACACATCACTTTTAGTCCTTCTTTCTGCAGACTTTCAAATTCAGATGGAGTCTGACAGGCCAGATAATTGATCAAAATGATGGTGTGTGAAGCAGCTGCCCATTTTTTTGTTTGAAGTGTGACTAACTAACCACATTGTGGACATTGTGTGTTCAGTGGTGATGTGGAGCAGATGAAAAGTCTGGACAGCCTCAGGAGAAGTGCCTTGGACACTTTCCGCTGCTAGAGAGAATAACTCTCCTCAGTTTGGACATTAAGTGGTTGTAGCCATGTTCATTTTTAATATGCAGTAAAAGCAGAAAACTTCCCTAAAGTAATAATCTTCCATTGTTTTATGAAAATAAAATGTGTTCTCATTGTCTTTAAAGTGTTTTTCAAGTGGTACCAGAGCCTTGTGTGTCCCATGTTATGTTATGTTATGTTACGTTATGTTATGTTATGTTATACGATATAATATAAGAACAGTTACAGCATAGGGTGCATGAGAGTCATTTTATTCACAGACTTTACATTTTTTGTGTTTTTGGTGTGTTATGTTAGCAACTAGCATGGTGAGCATTAAAAAAACAACTCTCTCTTTCTATATATTGTAGAAAATGTAGATTACCTTGCCTTGCTTTTATATTTTCCAAGTAGCTGTCAACTTCCAAATTCAACATGTTTCCCTAGTCAGTCTGCTTATCTGCAGAAAGTCTTGCTCTCTCTCACCTTCTCGCAGCCTTAAAAAACCACAGATATGTCTCAAACCACAATAGAAAATAAAGTTTCCATTTTAATGGTCTCCTATATTTTTGAAAATACTGAAATATATTCCTTAAATAATAGCGCCCAGACTTAAGACCATTGTTATCAGTGCAAACTTCCGGTTTATACCTATTGTCCTATCCTGAACCATAAAAATGAGGAAACTGTCTGACTTGAGTTTCCAACGGACCAGTAACCAGAGCTGAAAGTTGGCCAATTCCAGACAAAAGCTGATTTCCCCCTGTATCTCAATTTATATTACATGTAGGTGTATATAGTGGGGACTCGATACTTTTGTATTTATGTGATCAAAAAGCTTCCTTAAAAGAATAACAAGAAAGCTATGATAAAGTTTGTATCATATTCTTCATTATATCCGCTCCAACAGGCCTTCTCACCATCCCAGCCCTCACCTCCCGTGCTTCTTTGGAAATTTGTCTGGCAGCAAACACACTTTGAAAAGCCTCTTATCTCCCAGATAACACGCATTATCTTATCTTGCTGTGTTCGTTAATGTCACAGCTTGTTCAAGAGGCTTGTTCTTCCACTTGCAGTGGGGCTTGTAGAGCGGATTGTTTTCAGATTAGTCAGCAGTAGGCCTCTGGAGGTCCTGGACCCCAGTACGACATGCCTGTCTTCTCCCACAGGTACAGCTGTCTCGCATTCCCGTTTGCGGTCTCGTATGGCGTAAACTCTTACCCGAGTCGCTCAATCGAAACTGTGCAACGTCACCTTTCAACAGATAAAGCTCTGTGCCAAAAAGTGTACCATTCAGAGCTAACCGTGCTGCTGAATACTTTGCAGATGACTTGGTGTTACTCAGCTACAGATTACCACAAAGTCCTTATCTAACGTACACATACTTGAACCTATCAGTGTAGGGGAAAAAAATCCCAGGTTCCCATACTTGATGGATCTTGTCCAATGTTTGTGTGTGTGTCTGGGTCCGTGTGTTCATGAAAAAGAATGGAGGCGAAGCTCCATTGGCTGAAACCATCTGGCTATCTCATGCAGCCCCTTGGCTACACAGTGGCTCACTCGGCGATTGATTGGGGTGTTGAAGGCCAGCTATTTAACACATCAGAACAACAAGCGCCGCTATCATGCTGGCTCTTTCTCCTGTCTCGTTTCTGTGCCATTCAAGAATGTCTCTTATCTCCCCCTCCTCCTCCCTCTGCTTGTTGGTTTTAGCCAGACAAGCATATGCCCACATTCCCAATCACAATAAACTGTTGTACCTCCAGTGCAACCCTGCATGCAGATGTGCTGAAGCTTTTACCCTTGTGCTGCTTCGTGAGAAGCAAACCTACAAGTAAAGGAATAACAAAAAGCTGGTTTCGACGTTGCAGGGGGAATCTTCTTTCCAATGTACACTCTCCAGACGGTTTACACCGAAAGAGTGACAGATGAAAAATAAAGCTCTGCAGTTCCATATCATTAAATCCCAGTCTCTCACCTGATTACGCTCTTATTGTCTCCCCCCGTTTTTCTCTCGTTATTGTTACTTCTGGGTGAAACGTGGCTGATAATACGCGCTCGCTCGACGGATGCGCAACCCGCTCGTTGCCATTTCTGATTCTTTGTTGTCGACGAATGGTTTTTAAATGAAACGTGCGACTGCGCTGTAATTACAATTCCAGGGGTATTATGAAATCAAATATCACAATGAGCGTAATTTTATTTGCTTGTAATCTCGCTCACCCAGGCTAATAGGCCTCTTTTCAAAGAGCACACTTGTGTGTGTGTGGGGGGCTGGGGCTTTGAGAAGTGGACTGTCTTCTCACGGAATTGCTGGTTTCTGGTCTCCTTTGCGTCCTCTTTTGTCTCTGATATACAAGCACGGAGTTTGACAGTCTGGGGGACAAGGGAGAGTCATCCAGCCTGTGATCTCCACACTTCTCTGACAAACGGGCGCCTTTGGCAGGGCTGCTGGAGGTACGGCTTCCCTGCCCCCGCTGGAATCCAGATCAGACTGCTGCAGAGCTGCTGGTGATGAAGTCAGGGCACAGGACCAACTTGCTGCCAATAACCACCTTTGATCCATGCACATGCTGATCCTTTACTAAGAACCGGAAATGTGTACCACCTGTTTTTCTGCGTAGATTTGTCACTCTTTAACTTTTCATCCCGAGCACCTCATGAGAAGACTGCGAGTTTTCCAAGTACTACCGTTACAACTCACAATAAAATTCACTTGCACAAGTTTACGGTGCTTGGTATCTAGTTTTCGTATCCTTAAAAATTTATTTAAGACAAAGGTGAGCTGAGTAGGATTTCAAATAGTGACTTTGTAATTGATGACATAACAATTTTAACCATTAGGTAACGTTCTGGGTTCAATTTCCTTAGAAATATACTTCTGCCTGAACATCATGAAATCACTTAAAATAGAAACCATCTGGCTTTCCTGATCTAAAGACATTCAATCACAAAGGAGAAACAAAGTCATTTACATCTGTCAATATGGAAAAGATTACAAAGTAATCAGAGTTTCAAAAGAGCCATACTGACGTTTAAAGCTGCAGTATGTAACTTTTATTTAAAAAAAAATGTTTATTACATATTTGTTGAAAATCTCTTGACAGTTTGTTATGAGACAAGTAATCTGCGAAAAAATCTAACTCCTCCATCTCCTTCCTGAGCCACTATTGTCATCTGAAGAAGTGCAGTACTCCTGGACAAAAACAACCAATCAATGTCAGGATGATGGTCTTAGCGCCGTCAGTCAACCTCATGTACTCGCTGCCCAAAGTGCTAAAGGCGGTGAAACAACTTACAGTTCCAGGAAAACCGTTTATCCTCAGTCACAGGTGGCTATGCTAATTAGCCTGAGCATTCACAATAGGCTATGCTAGCTGCAGCGTAGCAGATCACCCCCTTGGTTGTTCCCAGTTAGCACTGGGAGAACCAAGGCTCTATTTTTTCACAGATTAACTGTCTCATACCATGCTGTCAAAACCTAGTGACAGCTTCAACAAATATGTAAAAAAAAAATATTTTCAAAAAAGTTGCATACTGCAGCTTTAAAAAACGGTGTAGATGGTGTGATGGTCTGAGGTGTTTTGCTTCTTCAACGCCTGGTTGACTTGCTGCAACTGATGGAACCGAGTTCTTTATTCCACCGGAAGGAAAATGTTTTAGCAATATTTATTTAATTTTCTTAAGCTGAAGGACTGTTGGGTTTTGCAGCAGGACAATCCTCAGAAGCACACCAGTATTTCCCTCCATGAATTATTCAAAACAACAAAAAGTTTTGGAGTCAGAGTTGCAAAACAAATTTTTAAAAAAGAGCATTTTTTTTTTCTTCCAAAGAAAGCACCCTGAACTTCCTAGAGTCTCAAAACCTTGTTGGATAATGTTGTGTGCAACCTAAGAGAAAGTTTAAGCCAAAATTCCAAAAAAAATAAATGCTGGTCACAGAAATGACACCACAAGGACATCACACCCGCAGATAAACATGGTGGTGGCAGCATCATTCTGTTTGATTACTTCTCTTCAAGAGTAGTTTTCACCTTAACTCTCCGTCTGTCAAAAAACAAAACAAAAATTATCATTCTGCAATGTCCTAACCGAAGTCCAGAACGAAATTCAACATAAAATATTTGCAATCACCTGAAGACGCTTGTTTACTAAAGATGTTCTCGAAATCTGATCATTTCAGGACGAGTGAGCAAATATTGGCAAGTCATGATAAGGCATTGCTGATAGATTCCTATTAAAGAACGCTAAAATGCTGAAATAAATGTATTTCATCAAAGCATGAGCTTCAATGTGTATACTTTTGCATTTCTCTGCTGTTGTACGTTTTAACCCCTCTACAGATTTGTTTGTTTTCTGGTTGGGTTATATAGGATGTAAGTCTGATTCAAAGTGGAAAAACCTTGGAACCAATTCTGTGATGTATATATATTTTTATTTTTCAAAAACCCTGAAATACAGTGAGAGCCACTCAGTAATCTGAGTCCATGATTACAATATGTCAGAAAAAATTTGAATCCTGTCTGGACGTTATTGTTTTTCATCACAAGTCAGCTGTTAATTAACTGGTTTTAACTTTGATGTTTTTCTGAATAAAGCTTATGTACCACTTGTGGTACATGTACCACAGTTTGAGAACCCTGGACTTAGATGAAAAGAAAAAAGCAATTTCAAACAAAAACAGCCAAGTCAAAAACACTTCATGTTTCATATTTTCCAACAACCTGACGTGACCGCTGCTGTTTTGTCTGCATTCACATTTTTTGGCTCATGGGGTAATCTGGGGGATGCAATCGCCAGCCAGTCAATCTTCATTACATTCCACTCAGCCGCTCCACCAAGCCCACAATTGTTTGACATTGATTTAGCAGATCCTCTGCGTCCATGTAATTCCTCATACGGTGTTTGGTAAAGATCTTTCCTCTTTTGTGTATGTGTGTGTGTGTGTGTGTGTTTGTGTGAATATTTTCCGCCCAAACTCCGATGTTAACAGATTACATCCTTAAAATTTAAATCTTTCCCCTCCCCCTTTAGCATAAATGTACCCATGTCAGCTGCAGGCTGAGCAGGAAATAGCTCATATTGATTGTGGACGTTCCCATCCCACACTGAGCAATCTCAGCCGTGAGTGCTGCTCACTCAGTGCAGTCCAACATGGTTGCCTCTGATTTCAGCTCACAGTTTGAAGAGTTGGGGGGCTGGAAGGGATGGTGTGTGTGTGTGTGTGGATGTGTGTGTGATTGTGGTTCATAGGAAGAACAAGCGCTACCCCTGGTGGCCCAGCCGGCCCGGTGCAACCGCGGATGAATGGCACCTCCAGCTGCTTCTGGGCCCCCTTCAGATAAGTTAACCTTGTGATAACATGCTAATGCCTGATTAATGTTGCAGTAATTAGACACAGCTTTTCACACTCAGTTAAGAGGACATCCTCCAGCAATTAGTTGGAGCCGCCGAGAGATAATTTCGGTGAACACAGCGGAATCACGCTCCTGGCGCGCTCTCTCGCCTCCGTTCCCACTTGGCAACATTAATTTTTTTTTTTTTAATTATTATTTTCTCATTATTTCATTTAATCACTCGTTTGATGTTTTATACAGCTGCCACGAGTAATCTTTGATCCAATTAGGAAACGCCTGATTGACGTGGCGGCTGAGGGCGTGGCTTTCAACGAGCGGCGTTCACTTTAGCCTCTCGTGATCTTATCGGAGGATCTGTGGAGGTTTAGCGGAATAACATCGAGGCTAATAATTGTGCTTAAAGGATAAACTGCGCGGGTGCATCTTTGTGTGTGTGTGTGTGTGTGTGTGTGTGTGTGTGTGTGTGTGTGTGTGCGTGTGCGTGTGTGTGCGTGTGTGTGAGAGAAGCAGGCTCGCGCAGACATCTTACAATGAGGAATGAAGCCATTAGTGAATGGAGGCCCCTGTGCTCAGAAGCCCGCACACTGAACATTAATAATGCACTGCCATGGACTAGATGGGGCTTTGCTGACATTAGGCCTGCATTAAAGACTCATTTGCTATTTCTATTAGAGACACACTATATAAGAAAAGACCTGCCCTCTTATAATTTGACTGAAAAAATCTGCTATGTTTTTTGTTTTTCCTACTCAGCATAAATTGTAAGTAAGTTCCAACAGATTCATTTTGTTTTTCTACATGGACATTGGTTATACACGTTTAATGACTAGGTCTAAAAAATGAATGACTGTGAGATTAAACCACATTATAGAGATAGTAAAGAAGCTTTCAGTGTTTATATGGGGTGAGTATTCAACAAAATGAGAAATTGTGCTATAAATGGGTATGTGTAACCATTGCGCTGCCTCCACCACAATTACCAGAGAGGATTGTTCCCTGATAGCTCCCAGTAGGTCATACTGTCAAAGTTAAACTTGAATACTTTATGGTTAGAGTTTGGTAGATTATAGCAACATGTTTTTTTATGAAAAGCTTAGTGTGAGTTTCTTGGCCCTCAAAGGCCTTTGAAGATTAATTTTCTACACTAGTTCTGTGTAGTGATGCAAAAGCAGGACTTTACAGTCACAGGGATTTTAACTTTACTTATTCAACTTTAATGATTTAGTTGAATGTTTCGAATAGAAATAACCCTCAATGTCCTCCAGTGTGGTAATTCACCACTATAAAAGTGAAACCTGTAGACAAAAATAAAACACAGAAAAACAGAAGTAGAAATAATAGGTTATGCTGTAAGGGCAAATTTACAGCACAAGAAAATAGTGTGCAGATATTAAAAATAATAAACTCCAGTTAATAGTGACTGAGTAGGATAATTAAGAAAAGGTACAAAGTGCATATTTGTGGATAAAAACAACAGATGATAAAAATTGTTATTTGTGCAGAGAACAAATGTCAGTTTGCTTATTTGCATGTTCAGCCAAAGGACAGTCCATCCTCCAAAGTTAAATGTCACTGAGCAGCTAACATGAACCAGAAAAACCTTTATTCTGTTCCCGAAAAGAAGAAAGATTCTTCAGCATGATGTTGAAATCTAGTCTGCCTGGACAGTTTGTACCGTTTTCCATTAATGTGCTTCACTTTTCATATGGATTTCAAACACTGTAATCACGTGAAGTGCTCACACTCCAAAAACTGCCAAGAGATATTGTCGGACTGTATTATTCACATTATTACTCCCTAAAATTAGCAAATAAATTGTACATTTGCTGACAACTTAATCACTCCTGTCTCTTTGTTTGTGAATTTGAAGCCTGAAATATTAAATATTAGGATACAGGATCCTGGAATATCATCCACTTAGGTCAAGTTTGCTCTTGATTTATGTTCGGTTATAATCTGTTTTATTAAGTATGGATTAATGGCTTGCAGTAAATCTTGACTGGCATTCTGGGCTTGGTGTATTTACCCACTGAAACAGCATAAGAGGGAGGATGATGATAAAAACTTCATAAGCACAAATGGCAGATCATATATCACAGTAATTAAAGTTTCTCTTTGAGAAAGTAGAAATGAAACCCTGAAACGATAAAATAGCTCTGCTGTTTTATCCCACATTTCACAACACTGGTTAAAATCAACTGTGTTCCTGGATTTGTCTTTAAGTGAAATACTTTAATAGACTAAAATTAAAGCTAACATAGGCTTTCTAACAATCAACAGATGAGTGGGAAGCATTGTTTTTCTTCATGACCAGAGAAATGCAGTTCCTAAGTGTTTTTTTTTTCTTTCTTTCTTTATTCCTTTCTTTCTACAGCATCCAAGATTTATGTAGGGCGTGTGAAATATCTCATTTATTTTGGCAAGAATGAACAGTGACTTATCTCCCAGACACTGGAAGATAATGAGGGTCGAACTGATGCAGATAGACGAATGATTACGTGTGAAAATGCAGCAGAAGAGCCTCGGTCTGCAGACAGTGTCATCATTTGCTTGACTTTGACAACTTTACAAGACCTACAGGGCCTTGCACAAGTATTCAAACCCCTTTAACCACAGTTCAATTTTTTTTTATTAATAGTTTTTGTGATAAGCTAAGTAGAAGAAAGGAAAATTCTTCTTTATGATTACAAATTTGGTGAATATGGCTTGTATTTGTATTTGACAACCATTTACGGATTAGAAGAATTGAGAACTGGTTGATGTGGGCGTTGGTCCATATCAAATCTGGTCTATATGGAGGAATGGAAAGAAAAAGAAACCTTGCTTTTTTATTATTTAAAAAGAGCCAAACAAAACCTTGTTTATGCAATGCAAGGGACACAAAAACTGTGATAGAAAGTGCTGAGGTCAAATAAGAACCGGTTTAGACTTTTTGGTCAAAATGCAAAACGCTTTTACCCTGAAACTTAACAAGACATATCTGGTTAAATAAAGGCTGCATAGGTATATATACATACATATTGTTCAAGCTGTGCCTGAAAAACAAAATATCACTCTACCATAAGAAAGTCAGCAGTTCCATGAAACATTAAAGAGGAATTGGAGAAGCGCTACATCCAGGAGAAGCTGTGTCCTATTCTGTGTCAGAAATGAGTTTTACAAACAGAGCAGGGGTGTAGTTTGGATACTGAACAATGACAATCTCAGGTTTGCTGATGAGCCGTAACCAACAGATAAACCTCTAAATGCTCTAAATGTCACCCTGGTTTCCCTCAAAGAAAAGAAGCACGTGATGATGAAGATGGTCTTTTCATCTGTACTCCCGATGACCTAGGCTGAATCAAGACACACACAGCTTTGAAGTCAGTATAAGTTTCCTGTTGTGTGACAGAATTGAACGCTGCATCATTGCTTTCCGTCTTCTTGACTCTCTGTTTTTCCACATTCCACCTTGTAGCACCTGAGGATTTTCAGGAAATCCCTGAGGTACCTTGAGGAAGACAGGCCTGAAATTTGGCTGCACCTGGAGGTAATCATTACCCCGATGATGGATGAGAGGCAGGACCAGATATGGGGAGCTGCTGGACTTCATGAAGGTGCTGCCACCTCCAGGGATTTCTCTTGACTTTACATTTCTAACTCTGTGAGACTCTGTATTCCAGGGAAGAACAGAATATATGACTCTCACCATTGTAATAAGTTTAAAATATAGTTAGTAGTTATTTTGAACTTAAATCTAACAAATAGAATATTTTTTTATTGGTATGTTGGTAAATAAATCACACGGCAGTCACAGCAAAGACTAGCTTAAAGACGTGGACTTTGGGAATAATTTATAAAGAGTGGATTGTTTAAATTATATGTAACCTGCTGCAGAATTGCATTGTGGGAGATTTATTATTATTATTATTATTATTATTATTATTATTATTATGGAAGAAGCTCGTTTTTTTGCCTGTGTTGCTCTGCAATGAGGAGCTACAATTGAAAACTACCCTTTATGGCTAACAGTGACATATTATTTTATGATAGGCATTGTCCCTTTTGAAATAAATTAACAACAACAGAACAAAAGCCTTTGCAATCAGTTTTCTTGTGTTGCAATGACTTGGGTTTTCCCTCATTCGTCATTGTACAGACACATGCATTGTTTCCCGTAGGTTATTGTTCCTTTCCAGCTTGTTGCAGGCAAACTGGGCTTTTTTAAGCACAGGTTCACTTGGGATTAGCTTTACAACAGCTGTTTAGGTTGTGTGTTTGGTGTGTAACGTTCTTAGTTTAAGCATTCATGGTGATTGGTGACAAAGCAGAAGAGAGTTTAACAAATCACTGAACCAACCCTGGCAGATCCTGCTGACAGATCCAGTGCGAATTTGTTATTTTCTCAGAATTACAAACGTCAAGGAAGAAATAGAAAAACATATCTTTCTTGGGGGGAAAAAAGTTTCTTTTTTACTCTCTTAAATAAGAATTATAAATAGCAACGATTGAATTAGATTTCTAAAATGAGCTTATCCTTGTAAAAATGTTGTTTCGGCTATCTGTAGTTTTCACTAGAGATAGGAAGAATGTATTTGTGGATAGGTGTAAAACTAACGCACATGAATTGAAAACAAGATATTTTTCCTTGAAAGTATGAAGTGAGTTATAGCTGGTATGTTGATTTTTAGATTCTTACACTTTGAAGGGATTTTAAAATAACCCAAAGGCATTCCTCATCAATATGTGTTTTATTTTGACTAGTTGGAGCGCCACTACTGATATCTCAAATTTAAGTACAAATTTAAGTATTATTTTATTATTAGTCATTTATAATAATTGATACCTTCAAATATAATTCCTACTATAGTAATGCACTTGTTGATAGCTTTATTTTTAATTTTTACTGGTACAAGTGCTACATAATGAGAAGGCAGACGATTTTTAAAATTAAATCTTATAACACCTTGCCATAGAATTCCTGCAACCCACTCTAAATAAGGTACGCTAGCCCCTCCTCAGTCAGCTGACGACGGTCCATGTTGCCAGGAAGTGCTTCGTTTTTCAGATCTAACCGGAATATAAGGAGGAGTAGCTGTTTAATACTACACTGCTGGGACATCACACCGAGCGTTTCATGGTAAACTAAGACCTGTGGGACAGAAATGTAGCGGTACAGAGCTGCTGGTCTGAGAGGACGGTTCTGGTGTGTTTTTGCTAGACCACAGATGCTAATGCTAGTAGTCTGGTTAGCTTAGCATTGAGCAGAGTTGTTTGGGTTTCGTTATTTGCTCTAATAACACGTTAGGCGAAAACTTTTTGAAGCGTTGGTGTTTGGCAGTTGGAGTAACTGTGACTTTGTTTTAGTTTATCACGAAGTTAAAACAGCTGAAAGCTGTAATGTAGTCAGTTTATGTTTTTTTTAATGTAAAACAGAATGTAACTACAATTCGTATCTAATTCTGTCTGGTAAATTGCTCGTTTTCTGTCGTTCTAGATGATATTTTTTTGTCAACGTAGAAAGTCTGGTCATGACGTCGGCTTTCCATAAATTTCACAATTTATGGAAACAATTGAGCTGGCCACTCAGCTGTGTTTTTGCTAAAAAATAAAATAAAATAAAAAATCTAGTGTTTTTTGGCTGGATCAAGTTGAGTTAAAAATGTCCAACTATTACTGTTATTATTTAGGAAAACATGACTTAAAAATAGCTGCATGGTTAAACGTAGTAAAGTTATGTTGCTTCACTGTAGTAAGCCTCAATAAATCACACATATAGATTTAGTGTGGAGATTTAAAATCCTAGGTTGCCATTCAATAACCTATATTGAGTAGTAAACATTTTACATTCTGAAATGTGTTTAATTTCACTTTCTGTTTGTTGCACTATGTCATTTCTCTAAGCAATACATTCCAAAAAGAAATGGTAAATGTGTTACATATAATCTCTAAACGTATTTTCTGATCGTCTCCTCAGGGTCAGCCATTGAGACATGGAGAGCTACAGCAGTGGTCGGCCATGGGGGAAGCTAGTCAAAGTGGACTCCAATGAAACGGTTCTGCTTTTCACTAAGGAATGTACAGTTGGCAGAAAAAAAGGTAGAAAAGGTTTTTTGTGTGTGTGTTTTTTTTTTTTTTGGAACGGACTAAGACGTCTCATTTTCTATTTCTAATTTGTGTTAGAAACGGCTAGTGTTTATCCCAGCTTTCAAAACTGCTCTCACCGAGTTAAAGTCCCCATTAAGAGAAGACGGCCCTTTCTGCGCTGTAGACGTTTCTGTCAGTGTCTGGAGCCTTTATAACCTCCCCCTTGAAATCACAAAGCCTCCTTTAGTGCCCCTAACTTAGACAGCCCCTTGTGATGAGAACAAAAGATGTCTATTGACAACATGCGTGTAGAATATTAAGTAGATTTTTTTTTTTTTTTTTTTTTTTTATGAGTTTTGCTTTAGAGCTGGTTAGGGCTATATATCCCTCTGTGTGTGCTTTGTGGTTGAGAGATTATGGGAATCTACTTTTTCTTTTTGTGCTATGCAAAGCCATTGGGGTTTGCAAAGATTGCATAAATTAGCCAATGTCTGGGTAATAAAATTCAAACACGTCATGGCAACTTAGTCTTTAGGTGCAAGGTGGGTTTGTTTTGACAGAATTGTTAACTATATGTTTCTATATCATTTATGATAAAACTAACAATTTGAAGCATAAAAAAGTTTTGGATAAGAAAATAGTGTTTCCTAAAAACACTTTTTTCTTATTTATTTATTTTTTTTTCAGGCTGCTATCTGTCCTTTCCATCCAATAAACTTGTCTCCGGGGAGCACTGCAAGATAGTAAAAGATGAACACTCAGGGCTGGTCTGGCTTGAAGACACGAGGTACTGTACCCCAAGAGTTTCAAATGAAATTCTACCCTATATTTAGCGCCATCTACCATTTCCTTAACTTCCTTATACCATTACTGCCATTCTGTGGAATTAGAACGTTTTGTTAAAAAATCATAATTTCCTTCATGCTCATATAATTTTTGGTTTAAGTTTTTAACATTCACTATGGAGGGGCAAAAGTGACATGAGCCTCAGGTTAAACATTGTGCTCTATATAAAAAAAATCGCAACAAAATATGTTTTTGAATGTAATGTGAAAAAATGTGGGCAGGGGGTTAAGCGCCAGGGGTGTACATACTTTTGGAAGCCACCATAATTATATTTCCAGACTTTGCTTATGAGTTTTCCTTCATTTAAAGAAGGCCTTATATTTCCTAAACTTTGTGGCTTAAAAAAAAACACCAAAAGACTTGGTAATATTTTATACTTTCATATGAGTTGGATTTAATATTTTCTAAATGAGAGAAGATATGCTGCATTGACTTGTTGCATCTCTGAACTGTTTTCTGCAGCACTAACGGCACAGTGATCAACTCGTCCAAAGTGGTCAGGAAGCAGACTCATGTGCTGCAGAACGGTGATGTCATCTACTTTGTGTACAGGAAGAGTGACCCTGATCAAAGTAAGCAGCTCAGAATCTGCTTATGCTCATTTATTTCTGCAGGCCTTTAATAGAAAAGACTCACAGCACATCTTGTTACTCTCTAGACATCGCCTATGTTTACCACTCTTTAAACATGGAGGCCGCTGTTCCAGAAGACAGTTGTAGTGAGTAGTTAGTTGGATAACGTCCTACAAGGGGCTCGTTGTATTGCGAGTCTGTTTTGATAGTTTCCCATCTCCACATGCACACAGAGAGGCCAGCCTGCAGTCTTTTTCCGGTTCTGGCTTCAGAGATGGCCTTCTCTGTGGAACCCGTAATGCTCACTAGAGCTCCTTTGGATCCAACTCAGGAGGAGCCTCAGCCTTCCACCTCCACTTCCCACTTTTGTATTAAGAAACCCTTGTCTAAAGCCCCCGTTTCATCAGCTTCTTCTGCTTTGGGTACGTTGTGTTTTTTCTTTTGATCGATTGATTGATGCTTTTTTTTTTCTTTTTTTTTTTAATCAAGTAACTTTTGACACGTGTTGGTCTTACCAGGCCAAGTTAAGGATGGAGCCTCAGCAGTAGAAGAACACTCAGGCAACCGGGAGCCAGAATGCAAAAGGAGGAGAACAGATGATGGTCGGTTTCTCATTTTGTTTTTCTGTGCATCTGTTTGTCTGTTTTTCCTCCTCATGTCGTATGTGGAATGTTTTTGTAAGTGAAACCAGACAACTTGTAAAAAGTCAGGGTTAACTTTGATGACAAATGCCAATGTTTTTACAGACTCTGATTTGTGCTGAACACGTACCCTTTTTACAGATGTGACGGGATCAGCTAAGGGGGATGTTCTGTCTAAACTGCCTGTGAAAGAGACTAAAACGGACAAGATGGAGGAGTCGCTGACATGCGTCATTTGCCAGGACCTGCTGCATGACTGCATCAGGTGAGAAGTCAGAAGAAAGGTCCTCAGGGACAGATGGACTCCAGATGGGGCTACCCTTTTCATCTGGACAAAAAAAAAAGTGTCCTTCTGAAATGTCTTTATTTTTTACAATGTATTGCATGGAAGCCAAGACAGAACTTACTGCATATACTTTTTCCAGATGCTTTTCTCTAGATAATGAGTTCATTTCCTGTTTTTCCTTTTTTTTTTCTTTTTTTTTTGGGGAGAAAAGAAGTCAGTTTCTAATTTTCTTTACATAGTGAGTTACTTTATTGATGGGTTTTCTGGAGACAATGAGTTAATTGCTAATTTTAGTGTCATAAAGAGTTCCTTTACCAATGGTTTTCTCGAGATAAGTTAATTTCCTGATGTTTTTCTCGACATAACGAGTTGATCGTGAGATGTTTGTTGTGTGTGTTAAACCTGATTGCTGTGGCTCTCATTTGAAGGATAACTCAATATTTCAAGAAAAACGTCGGGAAATTAACTTAATCTCGATAAAGATTATGCAGAGCCGTCCGCTCTTGGCTTCAGTAGTATTGTGTTTGTGTGTGTGAGACCCAATGTAGCACGTTTTTAGATTTAATAACCCACGTTGCTTGTCCCCCAGGTTTTTGTAGTTTTGCCCAATGAGACTTCATGTAATAAATCTCACTCTGGCCAGGAAAAGGGGCCTTTTTTTTCCCCATTTGAGCTCCTGTCCCTCAAAATGTCTGTGCATACCACTTAAGGTCCTTGATTGAATTTTTTATTTCTTTTTGGTCTGGCGTGTCACTTGCGCTTATGTCAGAGTTATATATTTGGCTCCATTGTTTTGTGCCTTCAGCTTACAGCCTTGCATGCATGTTTTCTGCGCCGCCTGCTACTCTGGCTGGATGGAGCGCTCGTCGCTGTGTCCCACCTGCCGCTGCCCCGTGGAGAGGATTTGTAAAAACCGCATTCTGAACGACCTGGTGGAGGCCTACCTCATCCAGCATCCAGGTTTGCACATAAGCATCATGACATGTAATGACACAAGAGCCTAGGGCTGGGCGATGTGGCCTAAAAATAAAACTTCTTTTCTCGATTTCCAATTTTAAGTGTTTTTATTTTCCCTCTCATTTTTTAAAATATTTCGAAAAACTGGCTTTTATTTAAATCGTCTCTTCTATGAGTCGTACGACAGAATATTAGGGCTCGGCTACGAGAAATTTTGTTAACCCCTTAAAGCTTGACACAAAGTAATTCTCAGAAAAAAGCTTTTGTTAAATTATATATCCAAATTTCGAAATTATATCGACATTACATTTATAAATTTCACATCAAGGGCTAATTTAAAAATATATTTAGAGCAATACTGAAGTCCAAATGCAGATGTGAATATATTTTGTACTTTTTTCATGATAGTATATTTTCTCGCATTATGGCTTTATTCTTGTAATATTCTGACTTTATTCTCGTCATATTGTTGTTTTTTATTATTATTGTTATTTTTATTATTGGTATACTATATTACTATTTATTATATTGTTTTTGTTATTATTATTATTAAAAAACTTAATGTTCTGTTGTGGAGTTGATGTGAATTGAAAGTCCAAATAAATAGAAGCTGTGAAACACGCTTGTCAAATAAGACGGTCGGCCTTGGGTGTTTCTAAAGTACGGAAAACAAAGGAGCGCATTTGTGGGGGAAAAAAAGAAGAAAACTCCAAATTTTTCAAAAATTACATTTTCAAAAAGCGATTTATCTTCCAGCCCTACGAGAAACCAAGATGTGCTTAGCTCAAGATTGTGTTTCTAAACCCGAAGCGCGCCTCTCTCTCTCTCTGTCTTACAGAGAAGAGTCGCAGTGAGGAAGACCTGAAGAGCATGAACAGCCAAAACAAGATCACTCAGGACATGTTGCAGCCCAAAGTGGAACGTTCCTTCTCTGAGGAGGAGGGCAGTTCAGATTACCTCTTTGAGCTGTCTGACAATGACAGCGACTCTTCAGATATTAGGTAAAAAAAAAAACAACAACAACAAAAACACCACTAAGCTAAGCTAAACCAGAGAAGCATGTTTATTTCCTTGGTCTTTACTCACCTTTGCTGTGCATTTCTTTCCCTGCAGTCAGCCCCTTCTGATGTGCAGGCAGTGTCCAGGCTACATGCGGGATATGGGCCAAGTTCTGTTTGCTTCGAGCTCAAACTATTGGTTCACTGGTCTTCCAACTCTGCCACCTGTCCAGCCTCCTCCCACACCTGAGTGTGGGGAGGGGGCAGCAAGGCCGGCCGGAGAGCAGCCCTCCACGTCCTCCGATCGACCCTCAGCTGACGGTGAGTCTAGATTAGGCGCCGGCTGGTGTGACGTTCAAACAGTTTGAACTCTGAGTTAAAATGTCGCAGTCTGTTCCCCAAAATCCTAAAGATAATATGTATAATAATCTAATGATTTACTTAAAGTGGGAATACAGCTGCTGGTGCTGGAATGTTATTACAGGTGCAGCATATTTGTTATTTAGAATGAAATCAGGCTAATTTTTGTAGATTTCAAGTGTGTAATCTGTAAAATAATGTAACGGGCCAAACGGGACATTTTCTAACAATGAAGGACAAAACGGAGGAAAATTGGGACAATTAATTTACATAAACTTGTTTTTTGTTTTACATAATTTTTGTCGCAATTTTTAGTTTTTGATTCTTACTTCCAAATTTTACAGAATAACATTTTATTTAGGTCAAGACCAACAAATTCTGATCCCAAACTTTTCAAAAGGTAATATTTCAGGAGGATATTTAGTTTTAAGCTTGAAGCTCACTATAGCAACCAGTCTGTAACACGTCTGAAGCTCCTTTGCTTGCCTCTGCTGCACAGCACCTCAGGAGTACTGCTGCCCCCCTCAGGGCCGCCACCTCATCTGCACCTGCTGCCTCCAGCCGATGCCAGACCGGCGGGCCGAGCTCAACAACCAGCAGCAAGTTATCGCTCAGCAATGTGAGTTGTCCCATCACCTGTTCGTCCCTCTTTTTACCTTTTAAAAATAAGTTGATTAATAAAAATGTGTGCCTTATAACTGCACAGATCGTGATAAATGAAGCTCAGCTGTGTAAAAACCTTCATATGTTGCGTGTTGGCAGGTATGCTGTGCCAGAGTCCGTTCTGCCACATGTACTGGGGCTGCCAGAGGATTGGCTGCCATGGCTGCTTGGCTCCATTCAGTGGTGTGTGTCACAGCCGTTCATCATTTAACATATGTGTGGTTTACTGATTTGATCGACTGCGTTGTCTTTAGTTGAACACTAAGCTCCAACTTTCTCCGTTTCTATTAAAAACGCTTTGTGACCAGTGACCTTTTCACCTGTTTTTTTTTTTTTTTTAAGAGCTTAATCTGACTGAAAAGTGTTTGGACGGCGTGCTGAACAACAACGCATACGAGTCAGAGGTTCTACAAGTAAGTAGACCCTTTATTATTTGTTTCTATCATTACTCTGCTCTTTTTGTTTTAAATCAGAGTTGTTGGTTTGTTTGTTTTTTAAAAGCATAATTTTTAAATGCTAATTTGTATGCACACCAAAGTGGAATAGAACTTCTGACTGCAGGATCTACTTTGAATTTGCATGATGTCTGGATATGAAATCCACATATCAATGTGTTATGATATTTAGTGTATTGATTTTATATTTTCACCAGAACTACCTTTCTGCTAAGGGGAAGACATGGAAAGATCTGCTCCAGGAGTCTTTGCAGGACTTACAGGAGGGAAAGTTTCTCCTGACAGGTGACTCCGCACATCAAAGTTCTTTATTGCTGCTCACTGAATCTTTTTTTTTTTTTTTTTTTTTTTTTTTTACCCTGCTTCTTTTTGGGTTACTTTCACGAAGTAGGAAAAAGAGAAGGTAAAATTAAGGAGGAACAGGAACAACAGACTGGCCAGACAACATAGCCATTAGAGTGACCTAGTCAAAGTAATGATGATGCACTAATTACAAATACATGCCACACTTTTCAGATATTGGTAACTTTATATTAGGGGTTCAATTAACTATTATTTTAGTAATCAATTTATTCTGACGATTAGTTGATTATTTGAATAAAAAACATTTTACAGATTTTTTTAAAACCATTTTTTTATACAATATTAAAAATACAATAAAAGATGCAAATAAGATTCAGCTCTTTTTTCATTGCCTAAAATGCAATCTGAAGATCTGAAACAGGGGAAACTAATGGTATACCGCTGGAGGAGTTTAGGCTAAAACATATTTCCAGAAAAAGGGTGTTATTTTTATCTTTAATGCAAAATGTTTATTTGTACAGTTTTGGCTTAATTGCTGCTCTAATTGTGCCTTTTTTCCTTTTTGAGTCTGTATACTGCAGTTAACAATTAATCGGTCGCTAAAATTAGTTGACGATTAAATGGATAAATGATTAATCGCTTCACCACTACTTTATATTCTTTTCGTTCCTCTTAAAAATGACTGCTGCCCTGCAGCAGAACTAAGTGAATAATATGTTAACATGTTGAATAAAATCCCAATAAGACACGTCGACGTTTGTGTAATAAGAAAACATGGACAAGTTCAAACAGTTCGAATACTTCTTGTCTAAATTCACAAAATGCCCTTTTCAAGAACACGTTGGCGCTCTCGTTTTGATGATGATGATGAGTGCTGACCGTCTCGTTCAGATTGTCGCATCTCTGCGGACACCCTGCTGTGTTCCTGCTGCGGCCTGCGAGCCTTCAAGGAGCTGGCCTACAAGTACAGACAGAACATCCCTCCGTCTGAACTGCCAGGTCTGAACTTTGTAAAGCTGCGGATTTTCTTTTCTTGTACATTTCAAACACTTTCACTGCGTTCCAGTAACATTCGTTCATCCTCAGCTTCTGTGACATCTCGTCCCGACTGTTACTGGGGGCGAAACTGCCGCACGCAGGTGAAGGCGCATCACGCAGTGTAAGTCCCGTGTCGCTTCTTCAGCAACCATAGTTTGATGTCAGAATTTGGTGCATGTCTTATCCCTATACGACCGCTAGAGGGAGACCTTGTATAAACCCTTTCTTTTTTTCTTTTTGTCTGAACACCAGGGTAAGATGTTTCTCTGTGCTTCTTGAATGCAAAGCTAATTCTTCCCTTCATCATTTCAGGAAATTCAACCACATATGTGAACAGACGCGTTTCAAGAGCTGAAGCAGCCGGTTCTTCTGCGTCAAATGCACATGTGAAACACGATCTCGATGCGTTTCGCTCTGCCCGACATGGACGACACGCCTTATGCAATTGCCTAATGCACATATTAACAATCAGTGTCCATTTACAACAATGACCGTGTTCCCCACAGATATTCAGGAGAATGGTATCTATGCACATTCAGATTATTCCCTTCAAGTGAAGGTCTTTTCACTCGTACAAGTTGCTGTTGCTCAGAATAAACACCCCGAAACAGCCGATATCTGGTAAAGGAATCATTTGTTTAGGTGGTGAAATGGTTAATGGTGTTTGTTAATGCCGCTGTCACCCTGGGCAACAAAAACTTCAATTTTTTTGTTAGATTAGAAGCTATTTGTGTATGGAAGAGGGATATGTACGCATGCTAAACAAGTCGTCTTTTTTTTTTTTTTCCCCTGTTTTCTTCATGAGAAAATTATTTTGTATCATTTTCCCAATATGCTAACATTATTATTCAGGGATTTCCATTACTCATTACATCTAAGTAATCATGTAAAATATCTTTACTAAGTAAATTACAATCGTATTCATTTATTTCACTAATTCTACTTAAAAAGTCAAAGTCTTGGAAGATAAAGATTCATTACTCTATGTATTTCAGCGTTTTTTTTTTTTTGTTTTTTGTTTTGTTTTTTGTTTTTTGGGGGGGGGTTAGCAAAATGCAGGTTGAAATGAACGAAAACCCAAAAATTAATTGTGGGAAAAATGAAAAAATGTTTTGGTCGTTTGCAATATTTTCTGATTTGATGTTATGCCAAACACAATCACTCAGAATGACTACCAGCAGAAATGCACTGACTGTTTTGACTGAAAGTAACCCACAAAAGATGATTGCTAAAAGGATATGGAAAGAAAAAAAGTGTGTCATATGAGTTTTCAAATTGAATTACTTAAATTACCTTACTCTTCCAACTTATTCAGATGCACCTATAAGGGTCACCGGAACAGGAGCAGTAAAGTATTTTCAGTCTAAAATAGTCCATCACAATGCTATATGTTGCTAGCATTAACCGGTTAAGTATTACCTCTTAGGGATTTTTTTCCCCCTGCTTATATCACTGCATTTCCAGGCAAAAAAAAAAACAACAAAAACACACTAAAACTCTAACACATTGTGATCCAGTGTGATATCTGTACAGGATTATGTTGTTGCCGTGTAGTAAGGGCTAATCTGTGTGATGAAATGCGTTGCTTCCTTCTGTAGAACTTCAGGGAAGAAAAGCGACGCGAAGTCAAAGCAGCTGCGACTCTCGGCTGCGTTTACGGGAAACTCTTAGACGGATCAAGCCAATAAGAGACGCGGCATGCACTCAGTTACTCGCATTGGTCTTACCTCTCTCATCAGAGCGTTGATCTCTGTTGATTTTTCTCTCATCGCTCCTCAGGTACACAACACTTTTTATTTTGAAACTTTCTTTGGAAAATGGGTGGGGGGAAAGCAGAAGTGCACTGACATCCTCTTTGAGACTATCAATATCTCAGATTATTAATGTAGTAACAACTGGACAAATCACACTTAGCTTCTTCTAGCTTCTGTCTAGCTGATATAGTAGATTTAAAGTTTTTTTTTATATATATATTAAAACTAAACTTACCAGTAATCTTCTGTTTATTAGTGTGTTGAAAATGGTGATGGATGTAAAGAAGTAGAAAATGCTTAAAGCAGGCCTTAGAAAGGCTAAGTTTAATGTGGATTTCTTATTGATTTTTGAAATTTATGCAGATTTGTTTTGTTTTTTTCTTGGACATGGATGATCTTTACTCAAATTTCTCACGTTTAAGAGAAAGTTCAAAACATTATTAAACATCCTAAGACAGTCTGTGCTGGGCGTATTGAAAATAAATTGCCTACAATATCTGGGTTTTAATCGTACAGAAAGATTAATTCCACAATATAATGGAGATTTAAGCACAAACTAAATTCCTTTATAGTATAAGAAAGTTGTTAGTTTCTGATGTACATGTAACTTATAGTTTTATGTTGCCTGTTAAATCAATGAGGCAAATAAAAAAAAAGTAGTTGTTAAAGGGCACTTTTCTGTTTCTACCTGTGTGTGGGATTTAGGTCACTGTTTTCTATATTTAAATTTTTTTTTTTTTTTTTTTCATGCCGGGTTGGGGTATGCATTCTTTAGCAGCTCAGCCTCTTGGCACAAGCCTGATCTATTCCCCCCCGCAGACGAGTTTTAATTATTCGCTACAGGAGATCCGGCTGAGCTAACAATCCCAAGCCGCTCCAATCAGGAATTGGTATTAGCGGCTTTTGAGGAGTGCTGTAATTTTTTTATTTTCCTGCAAAAAAAAAGAAATGTCCGGACAAAGATGCTCAGGAGTAAATCGGCAGGTTTCATTCTACCTCATCACATTTCATATGAAAGATGTTTGGATTCAAAAAGGACAAACGGAGAGAAGCTGCATGTGCTTCCTCTGTAAGGGGTGGATGTAAATCTTTCTAAATGCCTGTAACGCTTGGATGCATTGCACTATTTTAAGAATGAATTTAGATTATAATCAAGTTCTAGTTGAATCGTAGATCAGTAGGAAGATGCAGGAGTTAGTCGTGGACTTTGAGAAATGTACATTTCGTGGCATGGTGTCGACAGTACTGAAACTGTTTGAAATGCCTGTAGCTCTGACTTCTGATCATTTAAATATAATAAAATTGATATAGTTCAAAGGAAGTCTGGGTTGCCGTTTTTGTTCATGATTAAAATTTGTTTTACAGCCAAACGAACTCGCATGTTTTTGATTTCCTTCTGCTTTACGATGTAAAAGTATCGTCCATGAACATAGAGGATCCATCCGATCGTTTGTATTGGGGAATGTTGGAACAGGAACTCATTTCTCATGTTCTATAAATTTTATATAAAAAAATTTATAAAATAAATGGGATTTTCAGTGATATTCTAATTTATCAGAAATTATAAAACCTTCATGGAATGTTCACAATTTCGGTCAAAACATCCAAGAGCTTTTTTTTTTGTGCCAAATTAAGAACACCAGATGTTAACAGTAGCGTGTTTATTGAACCTTTACTTACATATGAAGGTTTAAGTGCTCTGTACTACATAACGGTCTCTATTCTCACTTTATATAGTATTCCAACTTCCCTTTTATAATCCGTTACCAGGAGAACGCGTACGCCGACGTGACAATGATATAAATGATTCATCTACGACCTACATAATACTTGTGGGTAAAAAGCGACGATGACCACATGGAGAACCGCAGGAAAGTGCCGCGGCTGAAATACAGGAGCTAAAAGAAATGAAGAAACGCCGTTCAGGCTTTTAACAAAGTCAGTTCCTCTGGAAAATGAACAGCTTTTTCTTTGTCCAAGAGCTTTTTTATATGTGTATATATGAACTGATGACCCAGCGCAAAGTCTTACCAAGTGTTTTTGGTTCGGTTTCTTGTAGTATTGCGTAATGTCGGAGTATGCTTGAAACAAGACAAAACTATCTGAAAAGAAGTTTTTCAGACAGAAATGGCTGAAAATTTTTTAATATTTGTGAAAAAATACTAGTTTTAAGTAAAAAAAAATAATAATCAGCCAGTGGAACAAGACATTTTCCCATTTAATGTTACAACCTGGGGGAAAATGGTAACTTTTAATATAAAAGTTATACTTTTAATACAAAAGTTAGAATATAAAACTGATAATATAATTTTTGTATTAAAAGTTATAACTCAAGCTTTTTCCATCAATATTAAATTACTGACTTAAATAAAGTTCCTCCTTCTTGCTCTAAAGTTAGTTTAGTCTTTTTATTTCAAGTCTACTAAAACATTTGCACTGGAAACTGGACCAAACATACTTGGTAAGACTTTGTATTTTTGCAGTGCAGAGTGGAGTTTGTAAAAGTTGATGTCAGAAAAAAAAAAAAAGGTGTTTTTTGTTGTTATTTTCACAGTGCCACTAGTTCATAAATCCAGGTCTCTGTCAGAACTGTCTCGTCCCTTGGCTCCGGGTCACATATGGTTTGTCACGGAGCACAGCCCCGTGGACAGACTCACAGACGGCTGGCCGTTCTTCAGCACCCCCGACTCGCTGAACGCTCCCGAAGCTGGCGGAGCGGCGCCGCCCGACACCTGACTCCCCCACGGCCTCCACTCCGGCCTGACCCTCTTGGGGCTGACGCCGCCCGTGGGAGGCCGTTTGCTCTCGTGCTTCGCCCTGACCGGTCCGTTCGTCCGCTCCAGGTGCTGAGCCGAGACCAGCGGCTGCCTGTCCTCCTCCTCGGAGATGGCGAACACCGGCACGCTGATGTGGTCGCCCTCGCCTGGGAACTCCAGCCTCTTTCCGCTCTCGACGTGGCACTGAGCGGAAGAGGACGAGGAAGAGCAGGGTGAGGAAGAGGAGCCATGGCCGGTCTCTGAGAGGACACAGCCCGGGGGGACGCCGCCCCCCTTCGGTGGATCTTTTGTTTCGGAGAGGAGGCCGAAACACGGTCCGGTGAAGCGGGAGCGGCGCAGGTTGCTGGTGGAGTTGAGGCGGTGCTGTCGCTGTGCGGGCTGCGTCAGGGGGTAGGAGGCGGTGCTGGCGGAGGAGTCGGAGACGACGCTGGTGTTCGCCTGGGCCTCCAGGTGGGCGTCGGAGAACACCTTCCTGCTGTGGCTTTCTTTACGGTCGGGGATCAAACCAGATGGCGTCTGAAATTAAATATTCGACAGGTTAGAAGATATTAAACTGGGTTCTCAGAATGTCAGTCGCTGTAAAGCACAACGTGTCAAACTCAAATCCAGATCTTTATGCAGCCCTCTAGATTCCAGAGGGATGCAGAAATACAACCTTCAACAGTTGTGTGCTTAAATATGATTTTATCAATCAAACCAAAACGGCTTTTGTCTGTGTACTGCCAAATTACATCAATCAATCCCAAGTTTTTCGCAATTCCACAATCGCCAAAATTCACAGAAAAATACTTTTTTGTGCTAATGCATCAGTAAGTGTTTAATGACAGTAGCATTGTCTCAAATGCAGACACTACTATTTGTTAACATTTGAACAGTTTTTTAGTGGGTTTTATCAATCCATTCGAGCTCAACCGGCCCTTTAAGAACATCCATGCTCATGATACACCCCAAAGTGAAACTGATTCTGGAGCGCTGCAGTAAAGAGCCGAGTACTGACGTTGTCCACCAGCTTGGTGAAGGGGCTGGTGGAGTTCCAGCTGCACCACTTCTTGTGAAGCTGCGGAAGCGGAGGCAGGAAGTCCTGGAAGGTGCGTACGCTCCACGCTCTCGGCCGCGAGCAGACGCTCTCTTTAAGGGACCTGGCCCCGGCCGGCGACGTGCTGGGGTCCACTGAGGGCCAGTCGCACGAAGGACCGGGGCCGGTGTCACTGTGTCGCAGGAACCTCTCCCGCTGCTAAGAAACACACAAGTCTTTCAAGTAAGACATGGATATGAGTGAATCCAAACAACAACACAAACATATTAGTCCACATTATGTAACTTTCACGTTTTATCATGTTGCAAAACTTAATGCATCCTATTAAATTTTATATCATGAATCAACAGAAAGTAGATGATAGTAACGGAGTGGCAGAAAAGAGAGACATGATTTTAAGCCTTTTTTTAATATTCAAATAAAAATCTGACAAGTGTGGCGTACATTTGTTTTCAGCTCCATTTGCTATAAGACCCCTGAATAAAATAAAATAATAATATTCAAAATATTTTAAAAGTGTGGCACAGAAAAAAATCTACCAATACTTAATCTCTCATCTGAACTAACCTGCCAAACGAGTCGGGCATTTATCGTATCGTTTATCATTTATCGTGATAAATTTCTTAGAAGGATTTTTCATTTATCGTTAAGTTTAAAAGTGAAAAGAAAAACTCTCCATGCTGTGGGGATTGTCAGTTTTAATATTTTCTCCACTGTTTGTTTAATGACAATGTCATTACATATCAATAAAATTAAAATAATGTTTAAATGCTGTGTGCAATTTAGTGACACTTTTTCATGACACTGCATTATAACATGTTGCCTTTCATTGTTCATCCAAGTTAATTTTCTTTTTTTCTTCCAAATCTCTCAATTAAAAAAGAATATATATATTGCCTACTTTTTTTTCTATTTATTTATTTTACACTTTTTCTTGGTTGCTTTTTCTGAACTTGCAACCTCTGGCTGCAGGGATTCATGGATACCAAACAAACGCAAGAAAGGAAGGAAGAAGCTATGTGGCAAATAAATGAGCAGAGGTTAAAAGACAAGAGTTGCCCAAAGACTGTAAACAAACAAATCAGAAATAAGGTTCAACAGGCAACATAAATAGCTTCCATATCAGAGGCGGCATTATTCTTAAGCACTCAACTGCAGCAGGAAGGTCGATGACCTGCACCGGGCCGGACAGACCGTCAACAAATCAAGCACGCATCTCTGCTAGAGCAACAACCGATGGTCGTCGCTAAGGACGTACAAACTGTGTTTTTAACTGTCAAACCATCGCCTGGAGAACTGAATTAGACTGAGATAAGCCGGTTTTTTACCGTTATCCTCTGCTATCAAACGACAGATACGGTTTGGAATATAAAGAAGTGACAGTCTGTTATTTCAGACGGAAGACAGCTTTACAGCTGAATGCCTCCCAATGCATTTACAGTAGTTGTGTATGATGCATTTGCAAAAGCAAAGGGTGCTGATTAGTTGAGGCCACTAACTGTGCGCATGTCTCTTAGAATCCTCATCATTTTTTATTAAGAGTCAATAAAAAAAAAATGGGAATTTTGGAATGATTTCAGTTTTATCTGGAGGAAAACTGCACTGCCAAAAAAAAAAAAAAAAAAAAAAATTTTACCAAGTGTTTTTGGTCA